>NC_086241.1:23620000-23635000 GCF_036321145.2 Pelmatolapia mariae
GATGAAAATAATCACGGAATACGAGAATGTGAAGAAACTGACCCACAGTGATCCGAGACACAGACTGCTCTTTCAGAAAAATGTGGTAATGACGCATTCTTTTGGAAACAATGCGACAGATGTGATCACAGCCCTAAACTGCACATATTGTATATGGCAGGATGAACAGCATGTGAGTGGGTAGAACGACTCACCCTAAAAAAAGACTTGCATGTGAGATTAGCAATAGGAAGGACTGAAAAAGTGAAAAGTGAGAGGAAGACTTTAAGACAGATGAAGATCGTTTGCAACATTGCTGGAAAGATCAAATTCGCCCCAGGAAAATGGGCCCCCTGCCATTCACCCTCCTACACACAAGGACACTTACAGTACAAACTCAAAAGTCTAGAAATCCAGATCTGCAGTCAGTTTGCTTTGAAAACAAGTGAAGTGATGAGGAATTATTAGATAAACTTACACAACCAAGCTACAGAATGACAGGTATATTACATGATGTATTGCATGCTGTTTTACCACACTTATGTTTACCTGAAAAAAATCTCTTACAGTACAAAAACAGACTTCTGTCAGGAGCAATGGCACTGGTATCATTGCCAGTATTCTGTCTCCTATATGTCTATATTGGTTTCTTTAATTCTGACTTTCTCTAACCTTCCTAATAAAGCTAACCAAAAAGCAGCAGACTGTTAACCAGCAGAGGGCTGCATTACAATAAAGAGGGTTAAAAAGTGAGGGGGTTAAAAGGAGCAGTTTTGAGGTTAAGCACACAGGTTCAGGGGCAATTGTGGGTATGAATCGGTTAGACATATGTCTAAATTCTACTGAGTTCACTTTCCCGGGATCATTGCTTTCACAGTCTTAAATACTAAGAGACAGGTTAGTAATATCCTTAAGTTTCTGACAGCTTAAAATAAACTTGGGCTTAAAATCCAGGCTAACAAAGGAGTGTTTGGCTGCCCTCTCTGGTTGAACTTTTCTAGTGTGATTCCCGTATCATGCATGCTGGGTTGGATGTGATCAAAAATTCAATCGACTGGTCAAGCAACAGCACCCTAACTTTTACATCACGGCAGGTGGATGAAAACGTAAACCACTGGATGTCAGCAAAAACAAGATCTTCAGCTGGTGTTAAGGTGCTCTTTAAGATGATGTCATTTGCATAAGACCCAGTCATATACAGAGCTATGAAACTGCCAGTATAGTCAGCCAAATCTTTCACAAATCTTTTTCTTTTTTCACTTTATGTTTGTTGTAAAATTCTTCCTACTTTTGAAAACTCAACTTACTGGCTAGGCTAACAGAGCTCATAGCCTTGGGGATGGGTGTTTTTGTGTCGAACTTACACATGCCCACTCTAGACACACAGTGCTTAAGCTCCCTGACTGAGATTGGACGTGACAAAGCAGTTTGACATTTCCAGCAACCAGACGTTCTCCCCCATGGGTGTTTTGGCTGAATGGATCTGTGTGTGTGTGTGTGTGTGTGTGTGTGTGTGTGTGTGTGTGTGTGTGAAGAAGCAAGACAGAGGCATACTGACAGAGAGCAGAAAGTACATGCTTGTGTGTATGAAGCAGTCAATTTTCTTAAGGTCCTGACTTTGCCCATATTCTCTGTCAGCTTTTGGGAATCACATCTCTAAGAAAACCTGGAGAGCAGTGTCTACTTCGAACATCTGTCATATGGAGATACAGCCCTGTAACCATTCACGTCTGCCACAAAACAACCTTTTGATCTTGCCCTCACGCTGCCATTTGCGCCAAATTGCCTAAACATGCAGAGCAATTCGCCGTATAACACTCTCCATGTTGTTCCAAAGGCAAAATGGCTGAGTTTCCCTAATGCAGCTGATGACACTGGCACACCCTGTATGGCCTCAAGATGTCAGAATCAATTTAAGAGCATCAACTCCAGGACAAGAAGGCTCTCCCCTGCTGTTTGATGTTCCTCAGCTTGTATGTCTCTGAAATCCTTTGCCACTTGTTTGATGGATGCTATTTATTTGAGCTGCCTCTGGCTGATTCTTTGAAATACCAGGTGCTCATTGCACACAGGCACAATCATGCGTGCGCGCAGATACACACACACACACACACACACACACACACACACACACACACACACACACACACACACACACACACACACAACGTATAAAAACACTGCTTGTATAAATATAAATATATGAAGTTGATGATTGCTGAAATAGAATAGAACATTTTAATCAATTTCTTGTTTTCTCCCAAATCTACGACATGACAATATACAGATACTAAACTATATACTATATATAAGCATCCACATATTTGAAATGTAATGTCCACCTCACATTTACTAGCAACTGCTTCCTGAAGTTCCACACAAAAGTTACTAATGACACACACACACACACACACACACACACACACACACACACACACACACACACACACACAAAAAGTGAGAGAGAGAGACATGGTGAATTCAAGTGTTGCAAGCAGCTACACATTAAGTTGCGATTTTGTCTTTTTTCCAGGGAATAATAGCACAATTTTCTCCGTGAGTGAAGCAAACTTTAATTTCCAATACATAGCACAGCATACCTCCGACATGCAGCATGTACTCAGCTCTTATTTTCTAGACTGCAACAGATTGTCCATGATGGAAATTATACATGCAAATAGCGTTGTGGAGAAAAGATCATTTCGACTGGCATGCAAATTGGTATCTAGCGAAAAAGAGCACTCAGTGTGTGTTTTTCTCTGGTAAAATGAAAAGTGCAATTGAAAAAATACAAAGGAATAGGTAATGAACATCTATTTCTCTTTTTATGAAGACTTCTCGTTACTTGACTTGTGCACTTTTGTTCCTTAATGCTAAGTCAATCTGAACAGTGAAACAAATTCTCACTCACTAACGGCTCTGGTCAGTGAAGAATAAACCATAATCTCACCAAAGAGCTGAGACAACATTCAGCTGTCCTCATATAAGAGATGTAGTGACACAAGCCGCTGTAAGTAAAGAGACCGATCCTCTGATTGATGGGAAAATATCCATAATACCTGGAAATTTTCCAGGGCCTGCAACTGTAACACAATCAACAAAGAGACGCAGACTGGCTGCTTCCTCGTCTTCTGTCTGTTCCCTCAGACTGCCAAGGAGGACAAATGCTCTTTCCGCTGGTACATGAGAGGAGTGTAGCACATGTGCACATAGCTGGCAGGGAAAAGCAGTAGTCACACAGGAATTGTTACCAACAGACTGGGCCATGTTCTGGCACCTACTGCTGCTACAGTTTTCTCTCTCCTGTTTACTGAGATTAAGAAGAACTTGAGTGGGATTACAGACTGTTTTGCTTGAGTTATCTTTTAAGTCTCTATACTTGACAAAGAGTTCTCTTAAGGCTTTTTTATTCCAACCGAATTAAAAAAATAAATAAATAAAATATGCAAACCAAACATCGTAATTCAGAAGCCTACTGTCAAATTAAGATATCAACACAGAGTTATTGTAATTCAAAGCTTTTGGCTGAAGGAGTGGGTGCATAAAGTCTTACTGGGCTGTGGATCAAGTTAAGTGGGTGCCCCTTGACTTATTACGGCCTTGACTACAGCAGGCTGACTCATGTCTCTGGCTGGAAAAAGGGTCTTAATAAAACATGATGGTCTCCCTTTAATATCTGCTGGCTTTGCCACCTCTGCGTCCATTCCGTGTCTTAGTCCTAGAATAGGACTGTGTGGTGTATCTAATTTCAGAAAATATATCACTGTGCTCCTGTCTAGACTGAAAGAACAATTACATTCAGAGCTGATCTCACAGGAACAGTCACATGTTGTTCACTTTCTTCTTGTAGATGATCCATTTCACATTACACACATATGCACTACCTACCTTGCTATGTCTTTCTTTTCTGCATCCTGTGTTCTCCTCATCTAATTTCCCTTCTTTGTACCCTCTTTCTCCTTCCACGCAGAGTCAAACTGACCTTAACCTTCACACATTGTAGATCTTTGTGTTTGTGTGGCTGCCTAAAAGGATACGAGTGGTGTCACTGAGAAGATCCAGAAGACAAAGATCAGTGGCAGGGACAAATAGGGAGCTCAAGAGAATCAATAACCTCTGGCTTTATGGGGAGAGAGGTCAAAAAGATCCTCCTTTTGCTCAGTAAGCTAGTGGTTTATCCATCACACTGCAATTAGCTCTGAAGATGAGGAGTGAGGAACAGCAACTGCTCATTGGCAAAGAGACAACGCAAAATTAAACACATGACTTTGCTGGATTACTAGAAGACCTGAACATTCATTATTGTTTTTCCACTCTCCCTAAGTGGTCATTTGAAGCTCTTTTAATTATTGACTCCAATAGTATATATCTGCAGTGAGTATTTCTCTTTATTTTGCCTATAGCAGCCAAAGCACCAGTCTGCGGTATAATTATGGCACGGTGGAGCATCAGGGGCTAATTAGCAGACCAAATCTATGGGGAAAGGAACAGAATGCTTCATTAACCTCCACCGGTCTCCGACTGAAAACCCTTAAATAAATACTGTCCAAGCAGTCTGTGTGATTAAAATATAGCAAAAAGAGACCTTCTGAATGTAAGATGGCTCTTACAGGCACTACTAAAAACTCACAGGAACACTGCATGTCTTTTGTTCTCACAGCCCTTAATTCTAAACTCTACTGCTGATTATAATGTCTAAACATAAAAATATGCTTTTAATGCTATAGCAAAGAGAAACATGCAAATATGTATATGAAAATGATTGTTGGTAGATTTCATGAGCATAAATATGCAAATGTAAAGTTTTTACTGTCCGAAAGCGAAAGGAAGAGAATATTCTAATTCAACAAAAATGACAACGAGGATGCCATATGTTGTCAAAATTTTGATTAAGACTATACTGCTGTAAGACAGCATTAGTTAAAAATGAGATAATAAAAACATTAGAAAAACAGCTGTTAGAGTGGACGAGGAAAGTGAAGGTGCTCCCTGCTTAGAGGGCTATTTTTGTTTGTAGCCCCTCAGGAGAGGAAGCTGCCATTTCCTCCCCGTCTCCAAAAAGAGCAGGTGGTTAATCAATTATGTGCTATCTCCAACTGCTGCAGCCAGATTGGACCAAGACAGACCCAGACTGACACACACGCACACGAACAAATACGCAGACGTCTGCAGGCAGATCGCCGGGCTGCCTGTCGAAGACGCAGAGGCATGACCGGACACTTGCACGTAGTTTCAAAGACATTCCGACGGTAATAGGTGAGCCAGCAGCAGAAAAACGCAGGATACACACGGGTCTCCTATCTGCAGAAAGCACCCACCTGCCAGCGCTGAAACATTTTAATCATTTGACGGCCAATTACTCTGGAGCCAGGCAGAGCAGAACAGAAACTCACACTTCACTTCCCCAGCACTCACAGATGGCCCTGCAGGCTGGATCTCCACTACCTGTCTTCACTCTACCTGTCAAGTCAGCTAACACTGTTCCCTTCTGATATGGATGAAAAAGCAAAGAAATACAGTGTTTGGCAAGGCTTTAAAGAAAGAGTGCAAGGGGCATCCATCAATAATCTGATACTGGTGTAATATGGCATGCCTTCTCACACCAACCATTACATCAGAGAAGAGAAATGTGTGTTTTTTTTAAATCACATTTACATACATTGAGTAAACTACTGTGTACAACTGCCCACGACACATCGATGCACAGATACACAGGTGCACCTACACTAATTGTCAATGCAATCAATCCCATATCTTTCCCATTTAAACTCATTTTACAGTGATTTTCAGTTACATTTCTTTTATTTAAATATAACAATATCTAAAAATTGTAATACCTTAAGGAAATTCTAAGTCTGAAGTACCATTTGCAGTGGGAAATATCATGATTTAATAATGAACAGTGTGTTGTTTGTCTTTATTATGCTTTCTCATTAGAAGTCAAAGCACATTATGGACTGGCCTGTTCCAATAAATTAGGAGACAGTTTAAATTAAAGTCCTTTAAAAATAAAAGAATAATTCTTCAAGTCAATACTGGTGAATATTTTGTGTACAACGCATTTTAGATGAGATTAACCTCTTTCAACAACTAATCTGTGAAACCTGTAACATGTTTCCTTACTTAAAACCCTATTTTGTGATCTCTGATTAGGCCTTTCTGGTTTGGTTTGAAGAGCTGGGTTAGATCTTGCAGTGTTTTTGACAACATGAAAACATCAAAACATTTTCAGAGTGCTTTGATGGCTTTACATGCCACAAACTGCTGTCAGTGTCTGACTGGCACCAGAAAACAATGGAAGACTTTTGAGATTAGCACTGTACAATACATGTCAAAATCAGTCACAAGTATTCAGCTAATACTTAATCATTATTTGCCTCACATTTGACACACTGAATGCACAAGCAGGCTAAAACATTTACATACCAGCTTAAAAAAATAAGAATCTCAACTGAACAAACAAACTAAAACAAAAGTTTCAGCAGGTTATTTAAACAAAATCTTATTTTCCTTGCTTGCACTCAAGTCTATCTGCAAGGCAGATTTTCCTCAGCTTTTGTCAGATGGTATCATTGGTAAACACATGTCACTGATTGTTACCATGGAAACATGAAAATCATCTAGGCTATTTTGACGGTAGGATCTGAAATCCCATAGTAATATATACTAAATATTTAGCTAACATATGCTTTTATAAATACACTGCAGTACGTACTTTGCTTAATGTTTTCATGTTAAACTGACAGAGCCACGTATCCAGTTATTCACTCAGTTACCAATGTAACATCTCAGCTGCCTTAATTACCATCCAGCAATGTCTTTTCAGCAATAAGGACAACTTCTGCAATGCACTGATGGACCTGTAACAATAACCCCTAGACATAGTAAAAACATCTCAGAGACTATTTTAGACTATTTTTACTTTAAAATTGTATTAGTATGAAATTCTAGCCTTAGACTGTAAATAAAAGATGGATGTAGCTTCCATGTCTGAAAAGTAAAAGCAATGAGGAGGCGTTCTGAAAATGTACATTCTTTAGAAGTTTAAGGGGGAAAAAAGCAAACCTTTTCCTACTTGCTAGTTTCAAATCCTATTTAATGTGACTTAATTCTTACTTTGTGAATTATGGTTTTATGTAGGGCAAATAGAAGATGAAACAGGGTCATCCTCAGTGTTAGCAGCATAATAAAAATGTATATTCTTATAATTAGCAATAATCAATAAGCAAAAAATGTGACGGCATCTTGGCATTATTGCAAAGTGAAAAGAAAAGTTAAATCACATACTCGGTTCAATACACAGACCGGATACTTCATTGTGACAAGTCCTTTTAAAACTCTTTTTATTGTTATAATACATGCATTGTCTACTCCTGGCCTTAATATGAAATATATTTTGCTGAAGTTAATAAAGCAATATCAGGATCATTCCTATCCTATGTTTCTGTGTTTGGTTATCAGAGACAGATGTTCATCTATCACAATTTCAAGGCCATTTCCAACAGTCCATGTGATGGTAGTGTGAGTTGCCTTGCATCTACCAGTTCACTGTGAAGCTTGCGCCCTCTCACAGGGAGCCGGCCCCACAGCATCTGTATCCTCTGGTATATGACTTAAAAAAAATCCTTTCCTTTCTCCTATCCTATTATCAGCAGTTAATGATGTTGAAGCAAAAATCCAGAATTATGTACAGCAAAGCAATCAAACAAGAAAGCATGGCCTTTGAGGTAAACGTTCACCAGATTCAGCTTCTTTCTGCCCATCTGCTCGTAGTTTTACTGGAGGCGAATGCAATCTAACCCGCAATTCATCCACACAGCAGTCTGACTAAAACAGAAGCTGTCTTTTTTGACCCAGTGCTATAAACGTGACCTAATGCTGCTGTCTTTCACTCCATTAACCTTTCTACTGTTGGAAATGGTCTTCTTGTTATCACATAATGACAATAATAGCTATTTGTTATGAGTGAATAAGGCAAATGAAGAAGTCTTTGATTGTTCCTTGTAATGCAGCACAGGGCTCAGAGGGAAGTCAGCCGTGTTTATCCCTCTGGTTATCCCTGTATCTAAATCTTTCCTTCAACCGATGATGAGGCTCTGGGGGACATGCTGCTTTAATGGGAATACTGCATATTTCGCATTTTCTCTTTCCTTCCCTTCTTCAAATTTCCCTGTTATTATTTGCACTCTCTTCCTTGCTCTGTTTATGTGTGCATGCGTCCTTAAAACCTAGCTCCAGAGCAGCTTTAACTCCATTAGGGCATGCTGACAGCCATCCACCTTCACATAGCTGCAGACTCCATTGGCAGTCTTTCACAGCAAGGGCCCAGCTTTTTACACCACAACACACCGCTATCAACAGCGGGCCAGCTGCAAACAACACCCGCCGCTTTCAGCTTATCTTTAAAGCCCAACCATTTGGATCACACCAACCACGAGGCACCAGTGGTGTCCATCATGTAGAAGTCATTTAAAACCCATCTGTCACTGGAGCGACATCATTAGCGCAGCGTTACACATCAAACATGAGCCTCCCCTCATTTTAAATCCCATCACTTAACTGTTTGACACTGTTCAGCCACTAAAGAAAGAAACAAATGCAAAAACAATGATGTGATACTGCATCCGTCTACAGCTGCTGTTAAGAGAATGAAGTTATCTGCTTTTTTGTTAATAGACAGAATAGGAATTATGCAGGTGCATATGAGAGGAAAAAGAAACAGTTTACACCAGCAGCATATTAATCGTGTGACGTGTTTACCTGGAGGCAGGCAGGCGCTCGGCCATGTGGTTTGTTGACGTCCACAGCAACAAGCTGCCATCCCCCAGCAGCATCTTCATGGAACATCTGAGGCACAAGGACAGCATGTAAGTGGAAGAACGAACACACACACACATAAAATCTCCATACCATTCAAAACACTGGACACAACAGACATTTCAACCCCTAGGCTACATCTTCATAAGACATCTGTGGCCAGAAAAAAGCTGAAGGCATACACACAGAACCAACCCACACAAGCAGTGTGATAGCTACTAAATACAGTATGCAGGCCTAAGGACCTAACACCGGAAATAAAAACAAGCAAATATCAGAGCAGAGACTTTCAAATACACAAGACAGCTGGTTCACTCTTTAATAACAGTTCTACCAAATCTTAAATATAACAAATTAGACATATGAGTTAACTTGATATTAAGAATCAACCAAAAGTGTTTATTTCAGTTAGCTGCCAAACATTACAATAACTCATATACAGCAAACATGCTGTGATTGCCATGTATCAGTATCACAGCAAGATCAAGTGTTTATAGCCACTCAGGCAGATGCTAATCCCAGTTTCAAATAATTAATATTATAGAAAATCTAAATTAATAACACACAAACCATAATTTCACTGAAAATTAATTTGCTGCCTAGGCTGGAGAAAACTATGTGATCCTAAAGCAAACATACAGAGAAAAATGAGGGTTGACGGAATGTAGCACAACAAATCTCGTAGTCAGGCTACAGGAAACATTTAAAGGCAGGTGCTCAAAACAACAGTATTATTCGATTTTAAAAAATCCCCTTGTTCCTGGCAGACCTGGACATTATTATTAATTGTGTTAAATTACTATATGGCAGCAATGTTATTAATTTTATGGGCATTTATGCATTAGCTGCGACATGCCATGAAGTAAAATTTGGCCTGGTGGTGGGGAAACTTTAGGTGATCATGTAGGAACAACAAATAGCAGAGTCAAAAGTTGACTAAATTCAGTATTCACCCTCTGGTGACCAAAATGCTTGTATGAAATACACGGCAGTCATTTACCGTGACATTTTGGTCTGGTCCAAAGCAGAGCACTGACCAACACAATGCCAACAATGTACTAACATGCAGCTAGAATTAAATTAAAAAACAAAACTGACTAATCTGAAAACAGGAGAACACTGCTTTTGAACTCTACACGAGCCAGATGTGACTTAATCTGGAATATTAATGATTTATTTAGCAAATGAGCTGGTATAGTGTTTTTGGCCTGACTGTCCTTGAAATCATTCCATGCAGTAGGTGGTGGATTAAATCCTTTTGTATCATGAATTTTCTCTGAAGTGATGTGAGCAGCGTAAAACACAAACGTGTGGACTGATCTGCAGCTGCTGGCTTCTCACACATAAAACATTTTTAACATGCCTGCATCATTTGTCATCCTATTCTGTGATTACATACCCACCATCCCACCTGCTGCACACTGTTTCAGCTTTGATATCTACTACATCATTTAAAATCACATAGACTGATGTCAAATCCATAGCATGCCATTAGCTTTGTTTTGCTTTTATATCAGCAAAAACAATGCTGATATCAACGTTGATATCAAAAATTTAAAGTTGATATTATTCTGCTAAAGACAAACCAAGATAAAGTTACACTATGTTTCAGCTTAATGTTCAGCACTTCATAACTGCTCATCAGAATATAGAACTTAAAGTCTGATCTTGTCAAACAAAGGCTGATTTATCCTTTTCATTTTTTTTCCATTTTTAATCAACGCAGTTAAGCTTTCCACCCTAATCTCTATTAAAAGCTGCAATAATCGGGAGACAATATAGCAAAGACAAGAAATAGGGAGTATAGAATGGGTAGTATCTCCCAGGGCCACCTTATACCAACCTTGCTCTCTCCGGGGAACCTTAAGAATGGATCATATTCTTTTCATCATCTGTGATTGACAGTTAAGTGTTACACCACAGCTAATTAGTTTTCCCCCCTCTAAGATAAAGACTGGGGCATGACGATGTGATTATGATTAATTTTGATAATGGCAAGAAAGGCTAATTGTTTTCAAGGTCACAGGAGTATGCCAGTGGCACTAGCCTGTTTTCCATTCATGAGTGAAGTAGCAGAGGTTTTACTTTCATGACATTACAAGAAGAATCATTTTCAGGACTCAGTGGAAAAAACGTCTGCAGTTCACTGCTTGTCAGGTCGACATCATTCGGATTATTCATGTCAAATTTTTAAACTCTAAACCAAACACTGGCTTCTTAGCTTTACCATCAACACAATTGCCAAATGCAAATTTGCACATGGATTCATAACATATTTGTTATATATTGTTGTACTGTCTTCATTAGAGGTTGGCTACACACAATCCACAATAAGAAACCATTTATAGAATGAGCCTCAAATTATATTTTGTCACATAAATCACTTTTATATGTTCCTCAATAGCTCTTGGGGCATTAACATCTGTGAATATTCCTGATAATTTCTCTCTCTCTTGTTGATGTCCCTATATAGTTTCAAAACAATTTGCAAATAGTGAAAGGAAAACTCCAGAAGCAAATATAAGACCAAAGAAACTCTTAAGTTCAGTCTTGCAATTTGCTTTCACATATCTAAGTTGTTTTTTTAAAATGTATTATTTAATTGTTGCTAAAGGACATTTGTTTTTTGTTATTTCTCTATTTAGCCTTTGGAGATGTCAATTCCTTAGTGCTCCATAATGAATACATTAAATACAATAAAATGTAATGTATACAACTTTAGTTATCTTGCTATAACATTATTTCTGCGGGTTATTGCATAGCAGTGGTGTTGTGATAAGAAGAAATGAGAGAAATTAATCAAAATCAAAGGTTATCAAATTATCAATTATCAAAGGTTATGAAAAGCTCACATGCTGAAGTCTTTTTGAAGCTCCATCAACCCAGCATTCAGACAAAGCTTAGTATTTTCAAGATCGTTCCCTGTATAACTAAAAGATCATGTTCATACTCAAAATGAAATTGGAGCTGCTCTCGAGAGCTTTCAGCTAAACATCATCTCAAGGGAAAATCTGCAGAGCAGGACAGACAAACTGTACCAATGGAGATGGCTGGAACATGTCTGTCGCATGCCACACAACTCGCCTCGTGCCAGCAGTGCGCTGGATACACCTGGTGGCAAACAAACCGTGGTTGATCTAAAGACGCCTGGCACAGAAACGTCAAGAAAGAACTGTAAAGCAAAGGACTGATGCCCTAAAGAGCTCCCTGAGGTGCAGCAGACAAATTCAGGCAGAGATCCCTGGCTTCAAGTAGCAGATAGCACACAGACAGGATGCGTGAGATAGACACTGCAAAACAAAGCTGAACAAGGTAGTTAAGAAGATCCCCTTTCCAGCCATGCTGTTCAACTCTTATGGTAAATCCCAAGGGTATAATCCTTCAGTACGTTCTGGAAAGGGACACCCAAGACATGCTGATGAGATTCCCAAACTCTCTTCCATGCATGTCAATACAGGAGAAATCCTCTTTTCAAAAGTCTAGCTGCCTTTTTTGAGTTTTCATGAGTGTGACCCCAGATATTCATGCCATAAAACAATTTCTTTTTTGGGACCTTGGTTTTGTTGGAATAACAGATCTACTCACACCAATCACTCTTGTCAGACTGGTATGATGCAGTATAAGGGCCTTGCAAAGAGCACACACACAACAACAGCCACATATTTTTGTTAATGTACGTATGTTGAATCACCATAACCATGACATTTGCTAGAAACAGCTGATGTGACCATTAGTGACATCATTGAATACTGTGATCTGCGCATATCTCAAAAATGTTAAGTTGCAAGCTATATTCTATAAAGAGTAGAGAGGTAACAGATTTGCAACAGCATTTAGTGTTTAGCTGTACCATTGGATTTTTTCCCTGATAAAACAAACACAATCTGTGAAAATGCATAATCTTGGATGAGCCAAACGCCCACCGAGAACCTGCCCGACTTGATGCCACCAATTCGGACACAGCTTTCACTATGTCCCCTGAATGATTCAGTAAAGGCCCAACAAAAGCAAGAAACATTTCACACAGTCAACAACCAAGTTCATAGAGTAAACCTTTCCTGCTACTGAGAGCCAACTTGTCACATGGCCACATAAATGTCTTGTCTTTTTTTTTTTATTATTATTTTTATCTGTATATTTTTTTTACACAGTACATATGAGCTTACATACACTAAGGTCTATTAAAAACTTACTGTATACTAGTCATTTAAGAGTCATTTCTTTAGATTTCTGAAGGCATTTATGGATCACAACACACTGTGAAAAATCTATATAGTGTCAAAATGTGTTTGTGTTCTAGTCATCTGAATTTGATGCACTTGATTACCAACGTGTACAGGTTTTAAAAAGATCAATTGTAAAACACCAATGCAAGTCAAAATGTAAGAGACATACAATTTGTCAGTTTTATGGGATTATTCTTTTAGCTTGGTTCTGTAGCAGTTGTACCTGTGTTGTAGCAGTAGAGGTGGTACTGCTCCTTGACCCCCACATCTGCTGAAACTGGACTCTAATCTCAGCAAATGTCTCAATGATGACTGCAATGAAGACATTCTGTAAAAAGAAAAAAAGAGGACAACGATAGAGTAAGAGCGCTCAGGCTATTCGAAGTCAATGACCAAGTGCAAGCCCATTGCTTGATTTCCTTTCACTGTCTGAGATGTGACATTAATTCTCTCATTAGCCAGAGGACATTCTACTAAAAAGGGTAAATCATCATGTTTGTAGGTGAAATATTAGGTTATGTCAATTAACCTTAACCTTTCGGTGTTCAACAATCTCCAGAAATTATCATGAAAAGTGCAGCAGAGAGAGCCAAGCTCTAACCTTGACAAGCCATGCCAAGAAGAAAATCAGAGTTATAAAGTAGAAGTAGGAGCGCCAGCGAGGGAAACTGTCAATGGCTCTGTACATGAGGAACACCCAGCCTTCCTGTGACGCAGCTTCATACACAGTGAAGATACTCGTGCCTGAGCAAAAACACACAAGAGTCAGAAAGAAGCAGTCAGATGAGAAGCTGATTTCTGAAGAAACAAACGTCAGCATCTGTCTTTTGCTTAACATGTCGATGTCTGTGAACCGCACACCAATTATTATGTTTCCCCCGAAGACTAAGCCATTTAAAAAGATAACAGTTTGAGTTTCTCTTTTTACCTATAATGAGTGTTTACTCTGACAGCTCACAGAGTCCTCATAGTTCCCTTTGTTATAATGACAAGACGGGAAATTCTGTTTGCCAGACTCAAACCCAATCAACTCATCTTTGATGCCTCTAATTAACATAAATTATGTCAGCAGGCCAAGCAAAAAAAATTCAAAAATTAAATCTTGGCTGTTTTTCTGATTAACATGCTCTTTGCAAAGGAACTGTCTGTTCTATTAAGTCTTAGCCAAAGATGATTTTATGGAGAAACACTATTTCAAGTTATTGTACTGCTTGAAAAAGTAGAGTGAACTTTCTCATTTTACTTTTCTGAGGCATATAATATTCTTCTCTGCACAAATTAATCAGTGTTAGATTGGAAACAAGTAGTTGGCAACTGTCATCAAAAGGTTGAGTTCCCCAGTTAAACTATTACCATTCAAACATACAAGGTGTATCAAAAAGAATCATCCGATTTTAAAGTGCTTTAATTATCCAGCCATTACGTGCGTTTCTCATGGCTGCCTTGTCAAAACTGTTAAGTTTTGTATGTAAAACTTAATATTCAGCCATGCATTTCAAAAATTATTGCAAGATTTTATGTGCATTGCTTTAAAAAATATAGCCTTTTGAAATTGGATGATTCTTCTTAAAACACTGTATATTTCCTCTAGGTGAGAATCAAGACTTTGTCATGTGAGTAGCTTATTCCTAACAAACAACTGAATAACATTTTGAATTGCTGAAATGAAATTTCAGCGAAATGGACTAGTCTGCAGCATCATTTTTTCATTTTGTCTTTGGATTCAGCCCTTCTGTAGGTTTATAACTTTCATTTCCACCAAACTATGTCTCATCCTTTCGTCCCTAGCAGATTACCCAGGCCCTATCTGATAACTAGCATGATTTTTTTTTTACCTGGAGGGCTGATGTGTTTTCAAAGTGTATTTTTTTAATATTTTTTGAGCTATGTAGAATAGACAAAACAACGTCATTTTTTTCACAGGTCTTGATCAAATATATGGAAGCCTTGAAGGTGAAATTTTCTAGTTAAATGTTTA
>NC_086241.1:23640000-23800000 GCF_036321145.2 Pelmatolapia mariae
ACTGATTGCAATGTGCTGGCAATATGTCTAATTTAGAAATTAGACAGCAATTGTTTACAAACCTTCACCAATCTGACTGAGAATGATTGAGGTCAGCGCCTATTTGAAGACAGGTAGCCTCCCACATAAGAGGCCTCCCACCTCGCGACCGAAAGTGGTCACCCAGGGGTTGAAGGTGTTGCACGCTCAGCCTCTGCGTGACCAGTTGGTCACTGCAGCTACTCACAATCTGTTACCAAATCCAAGAAAATTCAGTGCAGTCACTGAGCAACCACTAGTCACAAGGAGGTCATCTTCATATTTTAGCTATAGTGTGACTGTATAACCATAATGTACATGGGACAGAAAGAGGGGCTAATCACACATAACTTTCAACCACAGTTCACTGCAAACCTTCAAAAATATCACGATCACAGAGAAACAGATTGACAGATTTTAAAAATGTACAAATAAAGTCTCATTTGTTGTCACTCCAATCACTTGCATCAAAGTTGTGAATAGTTTTAAAAAAAAATAAAGAAATATTATTAGTCATAATTTACTTGGCAGTGATGGTCTGAGATAAAAAAAAAACCCAAAAAAAACAACACCTGCCATTTTTCTGTGGTTGCTAGTCTGTTACTGCTCACTGAATTTCACTGACACTCTACAGTCTCTCGTGGCCATGATGCAGCAGCTACCTTAATGATTCCTCTGATGTGCATCTTGGCGATCATCTCGGCGGTGTACAGAAACATGAGCAGTGTGTCCAGCGTGAATGTCACATATTGCAGCGGAGGGTAATGCTCGAACGTCTTTGGGGTGTTCATGCACACAGAGATGACACTGATGATGGCACAGGCTCGCAGCAGAGAGTGCACCCACTGATGGAAGGAAACAACAAAGGAAATAATTCCAAAAATGTGCCTTATTATCTTTCTGTATTCTTAATGTTGTCCTTAGCCGAGCCAGACACACGAGTGCACTCACTGGTTTATTTATCCAGAAAATGTCAGCACTGTCCGCGAGGGTCTCATCTGGCCCAAAGTCAGTCATGGGCTGGGCCTCGACCCGTGAGCTCTGTTTCCTCTTCAGCATGCTGGGGCTTGCTGTGCTATACAAAGAGTGGATCTGACACAGAGAGGGAGGCAGACCACACAATGACCAAAGATAAACAAGGAACAGGGGAATACTCTGGCTGCATCCAAGTCTGGGCAGTGGCACTACAACTTTTTCAAAACTTTAATCAAATCATTATAATATAAGAAATTAATTTAAGACATACTTTAAAAAGTGCAGGTGTAAGGCACTTGGCCTGCTAACAATCACTATAACCTCTTAAAAATGTACATAGTTAACCAATGCAGAAATCTAGTGTATTAAATAGTATTAAATGAGACGTGTATCAGGAGTGGCTTCTGAGTGTTTTTACATGTGGCATCAAAATTTCCTGCAATGTCTAGTCCGAAGAGTAAACTTCCCTGACTTGAATTGCCAGAGCAGAGGTTTGTTGCGTAAAACTGAATGCGTTGCATTGTTGAATGGCCACCGTGATACACAACGCAGCACACATGGAACACAGAACAAGTGTATTCACGTTGGAACAGCTCCAGTAACTTACCATTTGAAAAGATCACGCATGATCTTCCCTGTATCGAACACCAAAGTGCCAGTAAAATATGCTGTACATTGTCCGGAGGTGTGACCAAGTGTTACCTGTGCATGTCAGCATTTGTTTGTATCTTTGTGCGATTGTATGTATGCAGAAAAAAGAAAACTTTACAGGCCATTTTAACCTAAGAACACAAGAAAAAATGACACTCTGAATGGAGACAAAGCGCACATACCAAAGGGAAAAGTAAAGCTGAAATTGCTCCAGCACTGCACATAACATGCGATCAGGCATACCCTGTAAATAACACACAACAGTTAGTCAACATTATGGCTTATATGGTATACAGTACACTACCCACATCTACAGTACGCTCATAAAGACAGGAATGCCCACCACGTCTGACATCAAGGCATATATGCGACACACTCTGTGAGTGAGTGAGGTGTTGTGGAAGAAGAAGATGGGGTGGAAGAGGACCACGGGGACTCACTGTGAGGCTCCTCATTGGTGCGTTCATCCCCAGGTCACAGAGGGGTGGAGAAACCAACCAGAGAGACAGACTAGAGATGCAAAAAGGAGATTGTCCTAAAGGCCTTGAGGTCCTGCGGCAGCAATCAGTGAACGGTAGCAATCATAAGAGCAGTAAAAAGGGATAAGAAAACATTTTTATGTCATATTCAGCACATATTTTAAAAACACAATGTCAATTTTAGAGTAAGCCAGTTAAGCTGACTGAACAGAGATGAAAGGCGAAAGCATGTCTTGCACTTGTGTGTGTGTGCGCGCACACATGTATGTGTGCGTGTAAAACAGCTAACAGCATATGCAAATGCAACAACAGCTGCTGCCCCAAATGAACATTAACATTAATGACTTGATTACATTACATTTTGACTTGACCTTTGCTGACTGACATATGATGCAAAAAATATGTAAACATACTTTGACGGTTAAATAAAAATTGTAAAAAATTTCCTCTTTGAAACAGAACTCTAAGTTAGGATTGGAACGAAGGCAGAACAATGTAACGGTATCACATGCTTGTTTCCTTTTTATGCCCCCACCAAGAAAAGAAACTGTCCATCCATCCTACAAACCCCATGTAGTTAGAAGCAATTTCCCAGTGTAATTGCTACACTTAACATATGCAGATGGAGACGTGAGGAAGAGTGAAAACAAAATTACAGGGTCTAAGTGCTATTATGTGGGAGTATAGGTGGCAAAGACTGCAATTACTTTCCCATTTGGAGAAAGGACATGTTCCTCACAGGAAAAAATGTGATCTCTGGGCACATTAATTGTAACTGTGAGTATTTGTTTGAGTTTGCAAACTTTCTTTGTTGAACCTCTATTTTTGAGTGCATTTTGAGAGCAGCATCTTCTTTCAAGTCACAAGAAATACTTTTGTAGATGTGGGCATCCAGCTCATTTGTTCAATTCTTTATCTCTTAACCATAACCTACAATGATATTCAGGTATTCATAGCTGCTCTAGCACAAATCCCCTGTATGGTTGCTTATGAAAAAGTTTTTTAAGTTAGTGGCACTTTTCATACAGTGTCTAAGGATGAGAGCATAATAACACCGCAATAGCATTAACCTCTACTTTCATTTCCAGAGATAAGTTTTGTGTAGCATTTCATTTGAACATTTCAATTTGAATAAAATATCCAAAAAAATCACACAAATTTACACTTTTTTGCCTGTGTACACAACCACAGTGGACTTTAAATCAAACAATCCAGACATGATTGAAGTACAGACTTTCAGCTTTAATTCAAGATGTTTAGCAAAATAAATGCCTTAACTGTTCAGGAATTACAGACCTTTTTATACATACAATAACCCCACATTGTCAGAAGCTCTAAAGTGACTGGACAATTGACTGACAAACAGTTTCACGACCAGCTGAGGCCCATCCCCTTGTTATTCTCTGAAAAACTACTACTACAACATGAGGTCCAAAGAGTTATTGATATAAGTTAAAGAGACAGTCATTAAACTGAAAAAGCCAAACGAACCTATCGGAGAGCTATGCAGTAAACACATCACAAATGGCCAAATCAAAAAAGTGGTAGGATTTCCATGGTTAAGAAAAAGCCCTTCACAACATGAAGCAAAGTCACGGACACTCTTGAGGAGGTCATTATCAAAGTCTGCACTAGGGGTGGGCCAAATAGCCTCAAAACTGTATTACGATAGTTCAAAATTTGAACTACCTGAAAATTTGCAATCACAATATTTCTGATGATACAGAAAAAAAAACATGCTGAACAGTGTTTTATTGTCACTTGCAGCTTGGAGGAAGCTGCATTTATAAGTGTAAGTAAATGAAGGCCATTTCCCATCCTTGTTTTCAAATGAGCCACTGTTATTTTTTTTTACACCCTTCCTAATATGAAGTGTCAATTTAATGGAACAAGGTGTGAGCAGCAGAAGCATTATAGTGCAATAGTGACACACCATAAGTCAAATGTAAGCACAGAAGTATCATAGGCAGTGTTTTCCCCAGAAATTGTAAGTAAAAGAATAACTGCTTATGACTTTAGTTTAACAATAACTAAAGTAAGCCACCTAGCTCTTCAGTAGCTGCACAATATTATTACACAAAACTAAAAAATATTTTCTGCCTGGGTTGTTGTATTTTGCCATGGACCTCGAAAAGCCATGCTTTTCCACGGTTTCTGAGTTCCATCCTCTGTTTGCTCTTCCTGTCATATGAAGTGCAGCTAGCTAATTTTTGCAGCAATGACGGGTGGAGTTTCTTGTTTATATTGGGTCGCACATCACCAGCTGTTAGTACCTTCTTCTTTGTTGCCTAGTTGTAATCAATGGTTCGTTTTCGCTTAAGCTGTGTCTGGAACAATTTTCTTGCACATTTTGCAAAGCAATGTGTTTTTTTGGAGGTTGCTGAAGTAGCTCCACATTTAGATACTAAATCATTACCAGAGGTTGACACTTGGCTCTTGCTCTCAGACATGCCTGGCTCTGTCTCATTGTTGTGCACACTAGGGAATGTAAATGCAGTGATATCACTATATAGCATTTTTATGTCCTGTAAAAAATTATACCGGTATTATTGAAGACAAGACAACATAGACTACAATCAAGAGACACCTTCATAAAAGTAAAAATAAAGTGGGACTGGGCCACTAGTGTTTATTAATATTGTGACTGCTGACAGCAGTAGTAGGGTGAATTGTGAAGTGTACAGGGCTTTACTCTGAGCTCAGATTCACAGGGTTGAGCTTTTTAACCACCTCTGGTTAAAAAGCTCAACTTATCCATTTAAGCTTCCCATTGCAAATGGATAAAAGCATACCGCAGAAAGCAAACCATGAGTGTCACAAGGGAAAGAACTGGGATATTCATTAATTACCAAGTCAGTTATCTGTGCTCAGTCCTACAGGGCATATTTTTCACTTACTGACCGACAAAACTAAAAGTAGAGAGACCCACAAACAAGCAGCAAATGAAAGCAGCTGCAGCAGCCTTAGTAGAGCATCTTAACAGAGCGAATGCAGCAGTTGGTGTTGTCCATGGATTCTAGATTTCAGTCATTCATTAACTGAACAGGATTTTCATCCAAGTATTAAAAACAGTCCTGATATTTAAAATGATGTTAGTTTGTCCAATTAATTTTGAGCCTCTCAAATAGGGGCGTTTGTTTAAAACTGGCTGTAGTTCCCTAATGCAGTACTTTTGTGAAGTACCTCTTGAATTAAAGCTGAAAGTCACCTCAATCAAATCTTGATTATTGATTTTAAATCCACTTGGTGTAAAGAGGCAAAATTTCAAAAAATGTGTTACTGTACAAAAAATATATGGACCTAACTGTATACCAATTGCATAAAATGAGCTAAAGGTAGACTTTAAAAATACATTTTATGAAGGAGTTTAACAGTATTTAAACCTTTCATTTACTCACTGCATCAGTTTGTATTTTTTTTCTATTTCACAAAGCTCCCACAAGGGCAGCGATTACAGCCTTGATTAAATTAAACTAGAGCTATACCTTCAAATGAATTCCCCAAACAGTTCCAAACTAAGATTCTCACTACTTTGTCTTGCATACAAAGCCAAAGTGATCAGAAAAGCAAATTCAAAGGAATGCTGACAATTTAGGTCAAACCTTCACAACTATTCAGTGGTAGGCCAGTAGTGTGGGTATATTTAAAATGAGGCTGACAAAAGCTCAAAGTGGTGACAATGAAAAGTAAAGTGGTAAGCCATTACAGCAAAAACAAAGACCTAAAAGACACTCCAGTGCTTGACACATCTGAAACAGCTGGCTCTGCAGGATGATAAATGTGTAACTACTACTATGAGTGACCCACTTCACATTTCAAACTCGCATTCATCTTATTCAGAAATAGTGTATGCTGATACAGACGTTAAATATTGTGATTTTTGATGATGTCAACATTAAAAATCACATAGCACTTAGTATGTCACCTAATGACTGATTGTATTCAAATGCATTCCAAAGGGCTGCACAGATTAGCATCGGTAGCAGCCAACAGTTGTGTGACGTTGGGCTTTTTTGCAAATAAACTGACATTTTCCAATTTCAGTAGCTGGTGTTTATCTGCTTTGCCAGATCAAATCAATGGATAGATGTTGCAAGATAGTGCCGCGAAGACATGAAAGATTTTAAAACTGAACATTTACAGGGATTACAGCAAAATGAAAATGAACAAATTTATATTGGCCCAGTTGTTTAAACTAGTGGATCCCCAGGATGCCAATGTTCATATAATGTTTGTAGCATTTCTCCTTCGTTTTAAGGTTTCTTCTTGAAAACATAACTGCACAAACTGTGATGAGGTGCTTATATAACCTTGAAAATGTTCTAATTAATCGATGTCAGAGAACGAACACCTGGATCAAGTTTCCTGATTGGGAACCACGAGGGGCTCACGAGCAACTGTGAAATCCTAAAACCATTTCAGGAAAGCCACTGACAGGCTGCAGCATATGACCGACCCCACGTCGTGTAAAATGGCTGTCAAACCGCTGGATATCCATACTGTGACTGAAACCTGAATGAATGACGTCGGAAGAGCAAAGGTTACTATGGAAACGAATATGAGCAGCTGCTATAGGCGCAAAAACAAGCTAAATACAACAATATACATGAATATGTTCAAGCATAGGGCCTACATGAAGCTATATAATACGTAACAACCTGACCACGTGACAGTGTAGCAAATACACTGCAATGTTTCATGAGGGCCTACTCCGGAGGATGAGATTTTCCTCACTTCCTGGAGGACCAGTAAGCTAGCGCGCGGCAGCACCTAGCCTCAGACGCATCCTAAAAACACAACTGCTGAAAGTGACTCGCGACGGGTGGAGAAGCAGAGAAAAGAAACACGTTGAATCACTTACGAGAGGAAGGTTTCTTTTATCTGCCGCGTCCAGCGTTGTCCATGACATCAGCTGTTTTCCGGCTGTGTTGGGATCGTATGGAGAACGCGGGAGCGCGCAGGTAGCAATCACATCAACAGCACCAGTGCGTGCTGCGGAGGCGCGCAGCCGTTTCCGTGGTAACAGTTTAAGCTCGCCATCCTGCTCTATCACATCATACAAGTATATTTATTTGCATTAATGGTAATCGCTTGATACGCAGTTCATTTGATCAGACTATATTATTATTATTGTTGTTGTTGTTGTTGTTGTGAATAGTTGGCAAAGCTTGTCTATGAGACAGATTTGCTCAAAGACGGTAAAAAATGCAGAGACAGTTGTCTGAAGATAGGTCTGTCCTAACAATTAATTAAATTTAATGTGCATTTTACATTTAACAATGGATAACTATCAAATATACATAAACACATACATATAAATAAACAGTATAAGCAATATATCGTTACAAAGAGGGCAATTCTTGAAAGAATACAACCATTGGATGTGTGTTAAATCACAACTGTTCTTTTCATGTTATAGAAAGTAACGGACAAAAGTGAAAACTTGGATTTCTTACTAAATTTCTGTAATATATCAAGTGACCTGCCTTCACCTGATTTGATATTGCGTGGCTGGGTATATTGTCCAAACGTGGGTGTAGTTTCGGTCGTAGTAAATTCAGTAACTGAGGTGCAAATTGGTTTTAACCAAAATATCTTTTTGCCATTTAGTTGCTTGAAATCACCCAGAGGTGCTGCAGTATCTTTTAGAACCGGTTGATTATTTGCCATTGATGTGCATTGTTGTTAAATATAATCTTCTGAATTGCTCTAGTAGGGAAATTTAGCCTGCTAATCACCTCATTCTATTTCAGTATTTTAATGAGCCATGATAGTGTGATATTGACCTGAACCCCATCTGAGCAACCAATATATGTATCATGCGCTACATTTTGTTTTGGCATTGTACGAGCCATATTTAGTGGGGCATCTGGATTACATGCAGAGATTCAGGTGTCTTGTTGAGCCACTTAAAACTGACCTATGACTCATTCAAAGGATAAACCAGTGTTGTGTCTACGCATAATTTAACAGCACAACAGACAAACCTAGCAAATAACCCATTTTATGGGTTATTTGTATTTTTAGGCACTTTTTATTAGCAACCTGTCATAAAACACATAATTCATTCCAATTTATTTAGTCAAATTTGCTAAAAATGTCAACGATAACAGTTCAACAGGCATGATATAGTATTTTTGCACAAACAAGGCGAATTCCAAAGAGCTGTTAGCCCAACTTGTCAGTCCTAAAAACTATGTGCAGTAGTTCAACAGTATCTTAAGTGATATCCTTAAGAAATGGGAAAAAATCCAGCAAAGACACAAAACATGAGAAATCCATCTGACTCTTAAGTTGACCCATCTACTCTTTATCAATGAAATGGTCTCTGTGGAAGGACTGAAAATAATTAGCAACAGGTCTTATGGAGGGATGAATTCAAATTAAAACGTTTGGATCAAAATTGTTGTCAATATGTATGACGGAGGTTCAACAGTGTAAATCTGTAAAACACAGTGGTTTTATTATGGTTTGTGAGCGCATTTGCTGTCAGTGGTGTCAACATTGAACTGAATTATGAATGCAGAAAACTGTGGTCAGATTTTTATCCACCATACAGTATTATCTGGAAAGAGTCTGATTGACAAGGGCTTCATTTTTCAGTATGGCAATGATCACAAACTCCATGCCAATGTAGCAAAAGCATACCTGGATAGAAAAAACACACAATGGAACACTATGAGTATGGATTAGCCTCCCCAGAGTCTGAAACTCAACATTATTGAAGCAGTGTGGGATCATCTTGACAGAAAACAGAACAAAAGGCAGCCAACATCCACAGGAGAGCTTCAAGAAGCCTGGAGAACTATTCCCGAAGACTATTACAAGAAAGCTTGTCTAAGAAAGTTCAGGCTATGTTGAAGAATAAAGATAGTCATACCAAATATTGACTTTGCAGCTCGTTAGAACTGTATAAATTCTGTTTGTGCTTTATGTACTGTATTTCGACTTATGTTTACATATGTTTCAATAAATCACTGCACCTATATCCAATGTTCCTAATGAGAGGTGGCTCAAAACTGTTATGCAGTACCCTAAGTACTTCTCTGTTATGCTACTTTCTGTTTCTAATCTACTGTTATTTTGTACAAAACATTGAACATCGTGCACTATACCATTTATTTAAGGCATTAATTCCTATTTTAGAGGTAAATAACATTATTATAGATAAAGCTACCATGCAATAAAACTGCAACAGCTGCCACATTAAAGTGATTTGATTATCAAAGTATCAATTATTATGATAAAATGTGAACAGTTTTTCTTTTCTTTTTGTCCAGTTTGCAAGATAATTATCCAACACAAAGTTGTTTTCAACAGTTTTCATGTCATAGATCTGAAATGCAGAACATCACTCCATCTCCTGTAAACATAACCAAGATATCTTTTTGGTTTCTGTATGAATTTTACAAAGAAAAATTCTCAAATTTATAAAAACAAAAAACCCAAAATGGAACCATGAAAACAATTCACCATATACAGGAATATACCTGTTTGCCAGAGCAGAGGTTTGCTTTGCTTTTAAATAATTATTCTTATCATCATTATTTAATATTATCCCTGCTAAGTCAACTCACTATAGCCATGATTTACTCTTATTTCTTGTATTTGTGCAAACATCAGAAATGTGGCTCACACTTAGTCAATATTCAACCCGCTGCTCCTTTTCTCCTCCACTTCCTTCAACCTAAAGGAACATGATGCTAGAGGACAAGCTGTGCAGCTACTGACAAAGATCACAGCATTTTGTGTGTGTTCATATATATGTGTTTTTGTGTTTGCCACAAAAGACTTATTGGTTTTGTGAACTACTGATTTGAATTCATAATGTGGGAATAAGAGCAAGACATTCATCTTCAAGCAGTTTCTCTGAACAATTCCTCGGCTTCTTTTACGACAAATGGATACGCTCTAAATATTGGGGCGGGGGCTTGCCTCCTTTGACTCTGGATCTTATTTATTATTAAAACACCAAAAGAAAACTTAGAAATAAAAACACTGCAACGTAGAGAGATCATCTGGAAAAGGAAAGGGGAAAGATTGAAACAAAAAAAAAATTAGAGAAGCCGTCTGCTTCTAATTACTTCTCAAACTGGTGACTTAGCTTTTCACTTTGGCAGGTTTCCCTACTTTAGCTCCTGCCCAGTACTGTGTCTGAGAGTCAAGACTAATCAAAGGCACTTGTATGTGGAGGACTGTTGGCCTCTGAAGGAACCGAGCCAGTTCAGGCCAGCCTGCTGCGTTTTCTCTCCTTTACTCCTTTTCTTTTCCCTCTCCCTCTCCCTTCTCTTCCTGTCTGTTTCAGGAGTGAAGGATTGGGGCATTCCTTCAAGCTACTTTACTTCAGCTTTCTGTGGGATTTAAACATGCACACTGAGGTTTTGGTACAGTCCATGTTAGTGCCGTTCTTTCTGATCCTTCTCTCTTTCATTGAGGACTCTTTGTTGCAGTCGGTGAGGTGAGTTTCCACACAGCTTTGGGGTTGTTTTTTTTTGTTGTTTTTCTTGTTTATTTTAGGATAGTTTGGAGAGCAAGATGGAAAAGGGAGGTGCAGACTTGCTGACAAAGGCGACACTTAAAGAGTGCAATGTGGGAAAGTTTAGGAAAGTCTATTCCTATAGTTTACTCTTGTTTCCTGTGCAGTTTTCTTTATGCCACTTTACTTGCTATCATAATGCTGCGTGTGTCTCGGATTCTGTCGTCTAACATTGGATGCAAACTTTTTTTCTGTTTTGTTTTACTTTCTTTTTGTACAGTTCAGCTTTACGTTCTTTTGCAGTTGAGCTTATTGTGAGGAAAAAAAATCTCCAGTTTAAAAGGATTTGCTGTGGGATCAGTTTATAGCAACAAGCAAAATCAAAATAAGGAGGAAAAGCCCATATTATGCAACAGAAAAGGGTAATTGCAATGAATATTATTTTGTATCAGAGCTTTTACTTGTTTTTGCCGAAACAACGAGCATTCAAGTTTAAACCTCGAATACAAACTGTAAATGGAAACAAAAGGACATCAAGTCAGTCACTGAAACTGGATACAGTAACGAATATAAGACTCGTTTCTGTTTACCTTGCTACTCTGAAGTCGAGCCCTGGTTAGCAGAACTGTAAATATTTAACGATGACATAAAGTTGTGGGTGTTTACTCTTTAGCAGGTGCACCGTGCCTCTGTAGTGATTACACTGCATATGTAGTGTACAGGGGATATTTAATGAACAGCTGCAGGTAACCCACACATGCATTACAGAAAGCAACAGCTACTGGGAATCTAGGTAGTTGCAATATTTTCTTCAGTTTTTCCAATGTACATTTGAATAATTTGTGTTTTATTTGTTTGCCAGTTATGTCATCATATTGACCTAGCAGTGTTAAAAAAAAGTGTAAAAATGCTAAGCAACGAAGTTATGCCTTGTAACCTCAATTCTGTAAGCACAGCCAAGGAGTGCTATGCAATATCCATATTATGCTCAGCCCACACAGCATCCTCAGAGCACATGGATTAAGGTTGTAGAGCTCCACCTGTAGTCATAAAACTATGGTAACGCTATATCAGCTTTATTTTTTAATCCACACCTTTCTCTCTAAAAGGCCTTTAAGAGGAGCCCCTGTGGAACAACAAGTCACATGATGCCCATGGGGCTCATAGGCTTTTTTTTCCATACTCGATGATGCAAAAAATGTTTCCTAATATGACTCAAATGTAATAAAACCAAGCCATGGGACTGAAAATACATCTTTGAAGATAGTCTAGAAACGGGAAATGGACTGGGTACTGACTTCTCAGATATTTTGTGCTATTATTAAAAGCTTTAAAAGTTTAAAAAGCTAAACAGTGTAGTGCAATGTACTACCACCTTTTTTTAAAAAAAACAAAACAAAACAAAAATATGAATCAGCTGCTGCTGCTGCTGCTTAGAGAGAAGCTACATCTCATGGATTACTTGCTATCTGACAGACAGGACATAGTATGTGAGATTGGGCAGTGCTCTTTCTGATTTGGTGATCTGGTGATGTACATTCCTGTTCACCCTGTATACCTTTGTATGAGCCCTGATCATGCTATCTACAGAAATACTGAGATGATTCGGCAATGGTTGGCTGTATTAGTGATGGGCAGGACCAAGAGTACAGAGTACTAGTGGGTGATTTTTTTTATTATCTTTTTTTTGAGTGGTCTGGGGGAAAATGTATGCTTCAGAATGTGAATAAGACCTGAGATATGGTGATTGACTTCAGAAGGAGGAGGATGGCTACAGACCTGTATTTATATAAAGGATCAGTACAAGTTGTGAACAGGCTGAATAGGAAGATCAACGCTGAGGATTCATACAAGAAGAAACAGGCTCTATTTACTATTTACTTTCAGTGTTTGCAGCTAAATGATTTTCTATCACTCAGTTGTAGTAAGTGCAGTTTACCTTGCTGTGGTCTGCTGGGGAAGCACCATCAAAGCCGGTGACACCAACAGACTGAATAAAGTGTTTTTGAAGACTGTGTCTTTGATTAGCTGCAAACTGGACACCTCTGACACAGTGGTGGAGAGGAAGTCTCTCAACAAACTGTTATCTATGATGGATAATCCTGAGTTGGGAGCATAACATTGTCTGAAATTTCTTGGTATGCTGAAGCATTAAGCATTCCTTTCACTGGAATTAAGGGGCTGAGCCCAACTTCTGAAAAACAATCCTACACCATAATCCCCCCCCTTCACCAAACTTCACCCTTGGCTTAGTGCAGTTAGACAAGTACAGTTCTCCTGGCAACTGCCAAACCCAGACTCATCCAGTGGATTGCCAGATGGAGAAGTGTGAGTCGTCGCTCTAGAAAACACGGTTGTAGAGTCCAGTTGTGGCATGCTTTCCACCACTAGTTTGGGCACTTTGCATTGTGCTTAGTGATGTAAGGCTTGGATGCAGCTGCTCAGCCATGGAAACCTTGGCATCCCATGACCGAGCGCTGTGAGTTTACATGGCCTACTGCTTTGTGGGTGAATAGCTGTCGCTTCCACTTTGTTATAATACCACTAACTGTGGAATATTTAGTAGTGGGGAAATTTCACAACTCAACTAGTTGCACAGATGCTATCCTATCACAGTACCACTCTGAAATTCACTGAGCTCCTGAGAGTGACGCATTCTTTCACAAATGTTTGTAGAAGCAGTCCTCATACTTAGGTACTTGATTTCATACACCTGTGGCCATGAAAGTGATTAAACACCAAAATTCAATGATGTGGATGGGTGAGTGAATACTTCTGGCAAGGTTTTGGTGCTCAGAGCAATTTGCCCAATTTCTTTGAAGAAGTGGTAAGAAGTGATGGCCAGTCCAATGTCTTTCTTCAGTCAGTTAATTAAAACTGTACATTTTGCAGTTTTTATTTTCTTGGATAGCCAAGAAAGTTACTACTGTCCCCTGGAGACATAGTAACAAGGAGAAAAAAACCAGTTAAACAAAACCCAAGTGTTAAAACCAAGGAAAGTTCAAAATTCTAATGTGAAGCAAGTTAGACTCTCTTCACCAAGCATTAATTTTATGAATTGGAATGTTATTTTACTATTTTGTGGAATTCTGGTTGTATTTTTGGGAGGTACTCTACAGAACAAAAGCCAGGCATTAACCAGATCTATCACTGATCAGCTGAATTGGACAGAGTAACACAATCCAAAAAGGTCATTTGAATGTCATGCTGCCGTAAAATAAATAAAAAAAATGAATAAATGCAATCAGATACATTTCAGTTCATTGCATCGTGTGGCTGAGCTCTGTGATCAGGCTTAAAAGGGCCATTACTGATTAAAGTCTGTGTGAAATGGGGCCTGTATAACCGCCCCGTGACACTCAGGACAATCACATTCTGTATTTAATTTTAATAGGAGTGTCAAGAACACTTGAGCTGTTGATTTTTGGAAATGTGTCCAGTTTTCAAACGCGGACATCTGGCCAATATCAAGAGAGGGCAGGGATTTAAAAAAGAATGCCAGACGGCATCCAAATGAAACAAATCTCACTCAGAAACGCTTTAGGGTAAAACTCAGAAAACAGCTCCTAGAGTGTGTTAAATGAAAAGTGCATTTGTGTCTGTACGATTGGGTTTATTTGAATTTATTAGCTGTGCATGTGGTCGTGTGTGTGTTTCCAAGGCGTTTGTTATTACTCAATAAAGACTCAAATATATGGGCTGTGTGTTACATTCTTCCCACTTTTGTTTTCTTAGACTTCTTTCTTCCAAGCCATTGCACCGAAAGCTACATGTGTTAAGTCCTACCGTACATACCAAATATCTTGAATAGGTCTCTTTATATGTTTAAAGAGAGACACTGATGCATGACTGAGGAAATATGTCTTTTCGATTTGGATTTGCAACAAAAACAGGTGTGAACACACTTAAACTTTAACCTCATAATAAAAGTTGTGGAAACTCTGATCTTTCTTTTTCCCAGTCAGGTGGGTGGTGTTTGCAAGCTGTCCACAGAGTCATCTTTGCGCCGCTGCCGGACGCCTGATGGTAAGATCTGCAGCGGAAGGGGAAAATGTAACTGCGGCATTTGCATCTGCGAGGCCATAGAACCCGGGAAGTTCTTCGGTCCGCGCTGCGAGTGCCACGACTGGGTCTGTGCTACATATAATGGGAAAACCTGCAACGGTGCGTATGATCCTGTCCTCATTCCTAAGGTCTCAAATGTTGCTATTTTGCCAAAACTACTGGCATCTCAGAGACAGGCACAGGCACAGGATCTCTTTTGGCACATGTTTCAGTGCACTATTTGATACAGCAATAGTGAAACTTGTCTCAGTTACTTGTCACTATTAGACACTTAGATGGGAAGATTTGGAGTCACATTTTAACACACACTACATTTACTGATACCTAACACAGTTATATGGGTTTCTATTACAGTAAAAAGTCTGGGTTTTTTTTTCACATGATCTGAATTCTAGGGACATGCTGCACATATTTTACCTCTTAGATATGGTTGTTAGTGATGGTTCAGTAAGCGATGCAGCAGAACTCTTCACTGTGGGCTTACATCAGAGGAGTTTGGCAGATAAACTGTGCACCTGAAGTGCAGTGTTTGCTCCAGCCAGGTGCAGGAAGAATGGAAACCTTAATCATCAATATGTCTTTCATATTATTTTTGGCTTTAATAGGCATTAATATTCATTTGATATGAATTTTGTAATTCAGACTTGGAATGGTTTTAGGGTATTTTTGTTTCACCTGTATTTCAGAGTCAGAAGGGTGCAATATTGTGTAATTGACAGCCCACATTGTCTTGGCAGTACTTCAAAGGGTTTCGCGGTAATAGGCAGCTGGTTGGTTCTCCAATGTTACCAAGGCATTAGCTTTTGTTGGAAGGAACGGCTTTGAACTTACCCTGCTGCTTGAAATTTTATAAGTTCACAGAAAGAACACTTTAGAGTGCACCTGTACTCAAGAGCAAGTTGAATCATGGTTGGTGAATAGTTTAAGTCATAAAGGCGTAGATATATCAGAAAATATAAAACTGCTATGATTTTACACAGTTGCCTGTTTATTAGCTAAATGTAACTAAAACTGATGCAGTCTGATGTAACATACTATAACAGTGACCAGTGTTACTATTTTTTTGTAACTTTGTGACTAGTTGATGGTCATCTTTTATTAGCACTAATACAGGCAACAACAACTGTAATTAAATATATGTAATAATAGATTATATCCTATTCGGGGCATTGTTTTGAATTCATTGGCTGAACTGCTCAGAGCAGTTGTTTTGTAGTAGACCCGTGTTGTGTTTAAAGTTTGTTGTGCTCTGTACAATTGTATTACTTTAGGTTTATAATATCTGGTTTCAAACAAACCAAGCTGATTTGATTCTCACAATGTTAAACTATATCACAGGGCTATTGTACTGGCCTACATTAGCTGTGAACAAATGTACAAAATAACAGGCAAACATTTTAGGCAATATGTTTACGTAAACTCAGTTTGCAATCTGTTATTTGCATTTATCATATGTGGTACTTTGGGGGGTATGAGAAATGCTGGCTCCTCTATGGCAATGGAGGGAAAAACAGTTCTCATCTTTTTTTGTGGATTGTCCTCTTTGGCCACTGTTCTATGAATGTCAAGGTTTAATGGAGATATGTGTGCATGCAGACCAGTTCTAAAGAAGATATATATCCGTGTGTGGGGGTGTGCTTGCGTGTGAGGGGCAGAGTGATTTATTTGTGTAGACAAATTGGCTGCTGTGAGGAGCTCATTATGGTTCAGCAGTCTGGAGCAAGGCCCTGCTTCAGTCTGATAATGGGGTTTCACTCACTAGTACACAGACTGCCAATGGAACCTAAATGCATCAAGAGAAGGATGGATTTTCACACCCGGACAGACAGACAGACACACACACACAGACACATGCACACACATGCACATGCATCATCAGGCTCAGTCTCATATTGTAACACACACAGCTAGCCATACGCTCACAAAATCATTTGCCCATGGAGCAGGTCATAGAAAACACATTTAAAGCACACTGAGAAGAAGATTTGCCCCAAAAGCACCCACCTAACCTCTCTACCCACAACGGCCCATGCAGCATGGGCCTGTTGTCAAAGACTGGTCCCCAAGTTCTATCTGCAGCGCTGTTATCTGCCTTTCACAACCACCCATTGATAAGATCCAAATAGATTTTTCTCCAAAGGGATAAAGTGTATCCTTTTTTTCTTTTCCAAAACCATAAGCTTTGCTGGCACCTAGATGTTATTTTAGCTTGGACCTGGTTCAATTTCCCTCAGTCATAGCAACAAGTCAAGCCGGATGGTGGTTATGGGGATACATTTAGGCATGATAGTGATATATTTAAATTCTTGGTTGAAATATTGTACACTGATTTGTTATGACATGCCTAGGAGTTATAATATCATGTTCATTTTTTGGAGCCTCACATGGAAAATATTATGTTTTCAACACAGGTTTAAAATGAGATCCCGATCCCTTTTTGGGTTGCTTTTCATAACCTTTGTTGTATTAGTTTCTTTTGATTGACATATAAGCCAACTTAGCATGAAGATTTATATTTAAATATAATATGCCTGCCTGTGTAGCCTATTTGTAATATACCCAAAAGTGTCAAAGTTATTTTCACCCAGTGCGTACTGATGTTATACTTACAAAATAAAATGTCCAAGATCATTTTACACAGATAGGAATTAAATCATTGCTCTCTATGTATACTTTACTGTCAGTATAAAAGTATAATTATTGTCTTAATTGCCTTAATTATGTCTTGGTCCTGAGTTTTCAAACCCAGGGTTTTGAGTTTTGGTTTTCTTTTTTATTTATTTTGGGGGGTTTTGTGAATTCTTACTTTATATTCTTTGACTTATGCGTCATTGTTCTTATACTTTCAGTTTGGTTCTTTCTTTCTTTCTTTCTTTCTTTCTTTCTTTCTTTCTTTATATATATCTAAAAAGATGTACAAATGTCTTATCAGTTTCAAAATTGCTTCAAAATTATACGTGTGAAACCTGCTTCTTCCATGACAGGATTATATTGTGTGCAAGATTTTTATTTTTATTTTATTACAGTGTGATTTAAATAAGCCAATTTCATGATATGCCATATCACTTAAACCAGGGACGAAAATTAGCTGTCCTGTTGCATATTACTATTGTATACAAAATATTATCATATGTACAAATGTCATACATTCTACCAAAATATAAAAGGTGTTTGTTTTAACAGACAAAAAATAAATAAATCTGATAACACTGGAGCTTTTGCTGAATAACAGTTGAATTTGTAGCTAGAAGTCCAATAAAACATTGATGCTGTCATGTGTTTTTCCTCCCACAGACATCCCATCCTATTTTATAGTAGAGCAAGGACGATGATCTGGAATAACATCTGTTCACCAACTGTTCAAAAACGTGTTATTTCACTCAGCTGTTTGTTTTTCAACTGTGCTTAAATTTTCCTGCTCTGACTCCATGTCCTCATTTTAAAATAAGCTGCAGTACATGAAAACGTGACCTTTGATAAGTTCCAAAAGTGCTAACTCTGATTTGTCTGGCTCGAGCGTTTATGTTTATTTGCAGGATATGTAATAACACTCTTGTTATAAGAAACAAAGGTCAACGTGGCAAAGCTTCCATAATCTTTTTCACATACTTTTGTCTTTTTCTCCTCTGTTGATGACTCACTTGAAAACTTTGTGTCCCTAGCTTTCTGGCTTTCACACTTTCTTTCCATGTCTGTGCTGATCTGAGAAGGGGAGGCATAAGTCGAATGTTGGATTTGATTTCAACATTAAGTCTTTTAAACATAGTGGTTTTGATAATAGTTTGTAGTCTGCACAGGGGCATTCTTCCAATAGGACATGCCTAAAACACCTCATGTGTCCCTTTTGATGTGGAAAATATTGGTTCTACACTGCGCATGTCCTAAATAACTAAGGCTACGTTCACACTGTAGGTCTTAATGCTCAATTCCGATTTTTTTATCAAATCCAATTTTTTTTGTCTGGTTGTTCACACTACAAATAAAATGTGACAGCAAACGCGCTCTAGTGTGAACGGTTCACGGGCCTCAAAGCGGCCCACGTGCGCAAAAGAAGACGTCACACACAACGTGCTCTGTTTATGGAAGTAAAAATGGCGGCTACAGAGCTAGTAGGTGTTGTTGCAGCGGTCTATCAATTTCTGCACAGTCGTAACCGACAGAATTTTGACAAATTAATTAGAGAAAGAAGGACACTGAGAAAAAAGAGAGCCCGTGCTTTAACAATGGCCTTGTTTGGAGCAGTGGCTGCTACCTCTGTGCAGAGGTATAAATGGATGCTTTCTCGTTTGTCTTCTCAGGCGCTGATAATTGGCGTCTGTCTTGTGTCAGTGACATAAAAGACGGATTTAATGCGACATGACCATTCAAACAGCAGTCGCATTCTAAAACATCAGATACGTATCGGATTTAGTACCACATACGAAAGTGACCTAGGTTGGATTTGAAAATATCGGATTTGTGCTGTTCAACCTGTCATACCATGATCGGATATGGGTCGGATAGGGTCAAAAAAGTCGGATTTGTGAACGTAGCCTAAGTTTCTCAACCTATCTCAAAGGGAGCGCCGAGCCATCCTTTCGAGGAGGCTCACATGCTGGAGATCTTTCCAGGAGAACCACATCCATGGCGAAGAGAAGTGATCCTGAGGCCACCAAAGCAGAAACCCTCCACCACTTCCTTCCAGTCACATTCCTCTAGGTGTCGTTATTGCCCATGTGAGCATTGAAGTACCCCACCAGGACAATTGAATCCCCAGAGGCACCTTCAAGCACTCCACCCAGAGACTCCAATAAGACTGGGAACACTGAACTGTTGTTTTGCACATAAGCACAAACAACAGTCAGAACCCATTTCCCAACCCAAACGTGCAAGGAAGCAACATTTTCGTTCACTTGGGAAAAGTCTAAAGTGCAGTACAGGTACAGAACTGGGAGGATACAAGTATACCTCATTAAGTCTGCTGCTTATAATCAAGTGCAGCTCTGGAGCGATATAGAGTCTAGCCGCACAACAGGAAACTGGTTTCAGAACCAAAGCTTTTTGTTGAGGCGAGTACAACTATATCACGCTGGTACTTCTCAACCTCAAACACTAGCTCAGGCTGCTTTTCCATAAGAGAATTGACATTCTATGTTACCAAAGCCAGATTTGTCGGGTTGACAGGACTTCTGCCCAAAACACTTTCCCATTCACAAAGTACAAACCCCTTACAGACCCTCCAGATGAGGGTTGACCCATGTTTTGCTTTTGGGCTAAGACCCAGCCACAAGGAGCTCTACTATGCACAGGGTGGGGCCCCAGTGACCCTATCCTAAGCAGGGTAGCCATATCCCATGATTTATCCCTCATCATACATTTTTCCCCCTGAATCTCTCTTAGTCTGGACTCAGGATCAATTTGCCTTGGGAGTCCCAATGGGGAAATGGCCCTGATAACATAGTTCCCATGCAAATCCCTCCGCTATAATAAAGTAGTGATTCGTGGAGAGGTCCATGGGGAGATTGCCATTACAAATAAAAGTAATCTAATAGGTGTTTAGTTCCTTAGATAGCGCAAATAGAGCATTTGGCATGCTCTGGTCATAGCTGAGAAATTTTTGCATTAACAGAACAGGCAGTGGCAGGGAAATAATGGCAAATTAAGAGACAGCTGCTCATTCTTTGTTTAAAGGTGTGACAAATTAGCTGCTAGATGCAGGTGCAAGCTGTGTTAAACTGTAACACCTATGTAAAGTAAGAAAAACCTGGACCTGAAGCAATATTTTCTGTTGAACAGAATGAGTTTGCGCTTTATACCTTTGGAGAAGAAATTACAGCATATGACAGGATATGTAAATAACACATAAGCTCTTTAGTAAACATTTTAGAACCATGAATTCAGGACCAATTGATGCAAATCCTCCCTCAATTTTGTAAATTTTTTTTCACTTGTTTGATCAGATATACAGGGTGGACAATGGTGTTAGTGTTATCCCAGAGGAAAAAAAGGAGAAAGAAAATGGAGGTGGGGGTACAAATCATAAAAATGTTGCTTTATTGTTTCCTTGTTAATTGAAATGTTAAATAGCAGATTGAGAGTTTTGGAGTTATAGAAGCATGTTTAACATGGTTTGAACATGTGCAGAGGATGAATAGCGGATATGTTGGACAAAGAATGTTGAAGCTGAGGCTCCCAGGCATGAGGAAGGTAAACCTCAGAGAAGGTTCATGGATATAGTTAAGGAGGACATGCAGAGGATTGGAGTGACAGAAGAGGAACAGGATGAGATGAAGTAAATGATCCACTGCTGTGACCCTTAAAAGGAGCAGCTAAAAGAAGAAGAAGGAGATGAAATGTTAAGTAGTGTTAAACTATTACATCAGGACTGAACCTACTGCAGCTTAATTAAAGCATAATGACTCATTTATTTGGATTTGTCATCATCAAATATTCTTGATTCAAGCGGACTTACTGCAACAACAGACAAAACAATTACTCATACACCTCTGGCAACAACTACCAGCCACTAATGTGGACTAAGGCAGAGAGCCAAATACATCTGCAGTCAGATCAATTTATAACTTTGTGACTCTGGCAGACTTTATCATATGTGTGTCATTCTCACCCTATTTCAAAGGAGCCGAAATTCAGAGGTGTAAGCATAAGATTAAAAGCCTGTTTCCCCCAGTGGATGTCAAAACACATTTTGACTCCCCACCTTTCCCTTTTCTTCCTTTCACTGTCTCTCAGGCCTTGGATTTTAAAAGCCTCTGTTCTTTCACTCTGCACTGCGCCCTTTTGCCCCCTATCAGAGCCAGAGAATATCCCACCCAAGGAGTTTTAATGTCAGCGCCACATATGGTATCAGTTTAGACAGTACTGCTCCAAATCACACACCTTTAGATAAACTTTCACTGTCAGTATCACATAAGCTTGTGTGTCTTCCAATACAGGCACATTTCAGGGAGCAGTATAAACTGTAATACTAGTTGCTTAAGCCCAACTGAACAATCTGATGCTACCTAGGTTTAAAAAAAATTAACTTCAAATCTGTCTCTGATGCTGTGACTTTTGGATGGTAGGGTGAGTATTTGGCATAAATAACATGAAAACATGAATCCAACCTGCCTTGAATCAGCATTTCAAGCTGCTCGTGGTGTGTTGGTGTGGGGGATAATTCCTTGATAGAGGTACCAAATCAACACCATGGCTTATTTGAACATTGTTGCTGACCATAACAATCCCTGTATGAGTTTACTCATCATCTCAGACTGGTTTCTTGAACACTACAATGAGTCCACTGTACTTAAAAGGCCTCTGCGGTCATCAGATTTCCAATCCAATGGAGCACCTTTAGCATTTGGTGAACTGGGAGATTTGTATCATGGAAACAATCTAAAACAACTATGTGATGCTATCACGTCAATACCAAATCTCTCAGAAATGTTTCGAGCACATTGTCGTGAAGGTAAAAGGGGTTTCAAAGTCGTCTTAGCAAGGTGTGCCTAATAAAGTTATTAGGTTCAATACAATATTTCTGTTGATTTCCCAGAGAAAGAGAAAAAACAAAACAACGGGCTAGAGTGAATCGCAGTCCTTAGAGTCCATTAAATTGTTCATCCCTGTATTTTTTTTCCTAGTACATATTTTGATGCGCTTTCACTAAGATATTCTAAGCTTTGCTGGGCACTGTGCCTGTGTTGTGAGTCACCTAATGATTCCAATGTGGGCTGCAGGAAGAAAAAGCCACTTAAGTCTGTCCAAGTTTCCTAGTAAAAGTCAGTTATGATTGGGACCCATTAAGATTCCCAGCACTTCATGCTGTCAGAACAAGTGTTTTTCTCGGTTGCTGTGATCCTGCTTACATTGGGTTTTCAAAAATTCTTTAACAAAGGTATTATGAAGTTGGCAATATCTTCAATGAATGATCAGGTTGGGTAGTGTAAAAGGATGAAAGCAGCAGTTCCTTGCTCCGAGTACTGCACACACACATAATTAGTTATTACCTGAGACAGGTGTCTCCTGGAACTTTTCCACAAAACACAAGCTGACGTGCTGTCGTTTCATGCGCCACAGGCCACAGGGAGAGAAAAGCAAGGTGGAATAATTACTCAGTGAAATCACTAGCATGTAATGAAGAACACAATACAAACAAAGGATGTGAGGAAATGCTAATCGGAGAAAGAAAAACATGTATGTAAAAAATGAAACCAGAGAAAGTCAATTCTTGCATGTAATGTTTGGCTAGGATTACAGTTTTGCGTATAATTGAAGCTGCATGAAAAACTCAGAATAGCCTCAAGACTGTCTAACTTGTAAATGATCTGTTTTCTACTAATCTAACTTGAAATACTTGAAAAAAAGCAGACTTATCATTATGCATGAACAAGTTAAATCCTAAATCTGAAATGAGCTTGCTGCATGAGTCACCATCCTGTCCTCATCAGCAATTAATTGTGCCAGCACTATATCACCTGTTATTACTGCCATTGATGGTGGAAGAGGTGCACCCACACTTTGCAAGCCTCATTGGATATATCTGTGCACTGATCGGGACCTTATTGGCTGCGTATGTGTGTCTGTCTGTGAAGCGTAGGAGGGACCCTGACACCCTCATACCACAGAGAATTACTGCTCAGGAAGCACTAGAAAAGATAAACTGTCGACAGACAGGCACCTTCCCACCCACATAAATTTTGGCCTACCAGACAAAGAGGGACGTTTTATATGTCAGAGTGATTGTCGAGGGGGAGATTAACGGGGGCTAGTGGGTGGCATTAACTTTGTAATAGTCTACAGAATTAAGCTGGAAGGTGTTTAATCTAATTCTGTCGTATAACTATTGTGCTCCAGTTCCCATATTCAAAAAGTATGTGATAAATCCAGAAAAAAGAGTCTCTACAATTACAGTATGTGTATAGTTCTTCATGAATATGCGCCAAATGTACACAAATGAGTAAAATCACATTAAACTAGACTGTAAGACAGCATTTTTTAATGCAAGAGCAATTCAAGAATCACTAATTATTGTAGATAACACTTTAGAATAACTATCACTAATAAATCATTATGCGATATGTATGTGACAGCTGATTTACTGTGGACAAATCACAAAATGTCTTTACTAATTGGTCAATGTTTGACTTGTTGATCATCATTTTAATTCTTACAGTAAAATTGCTAACGCTTAAACGAACACAGTGTGGTGAGTCAATAATTATTATTTAGTCGTCATTATAAAATTGTAACTGATGCTTATGAATCTTATTTTACAGTACATAAGTAGGTGGTATGGCATACTTCACTAGATTGTGAGCCTGGAGACAGCAGTTTGTGTTCTGCTTCCATCACTATTTAATTTCACACATTTAGTTAAAAAAAATCACTGTTAGTTTTGCATAAATATCATTTTTAGGGTTAAAATATCGCAACTTAGGGAATGAAAGGTTTTGCTTGTGTTACAGGTGTTACAGGATCAATGCTAAAGGAAACCATGTGCATATCTGTAACACTGAATTTAACAAAAGGGTGGTATTTGACACCTTGGCAGTTAGAAGAGGCAAAGTGTTTTCCACAGACAAAAAGCAAAATAAGTCAGTCTTCTTATAGCTATACAAGACTTTATAATGTCACGAACCATATATTTCTTTATATTTGTACACAAACAAAGGGCTTAATTTAACAGCATAGATGTTACAATCCAAATTTGTTAGAGGTTTATAAAAGCTGGACGTTCCTTGGAATTCTGTTGTCTCTGTGGTTTAGTTCTCTTTGATGTGCACATTACGTATTTTTCTCTTCCTCCAACCTGTTGCCTTGTGTCCCCTGAGACGTATCGATAATGTGGAGAGACAGGGGACTTGTGCGTTACTAATGACTGATGGATAGCCCTTGAAAAGGACACCACATTTACATGATGAACGATTCAGGCGAATGATTGAGTGTGACATAGAAGGCCCCTTGCTGCTAAACGCAATGAGAGCAACATTTATAATAACTTGTCAACAGTCCTCATTTGCATCATGTGTTTCCTCCTGTTTTCATATTGCTCACTGTGACCATCAGAATGATGAGAAACAGTGATGCCAGACTGCCTGCGTAGGTCCTTCAAACACTGAACATGGTAATGTTCTGGCAGTGTGATTGATATAGGAACCAGTATATCACAATGAAATTTTATATAGTAGTATGCTTAGGTTATTGGTATATAGCAATACTATGCACATTTACACAGCTTAAGTTATTTGGGAGCAGAGGGTCTTGTTGAAGTTTAGTCAACAACGGGCAAATGAGCACTAATGTTCTGGTGATGCAATGTAAAACTATTTAAAGGTAAAGTAAGTCATTTTTAGATTTTTTTTAATAGAAAAAAGAAGGTTGTACTCATAGATAAACACTTTGCAATGTGTAACATATTAATGTATTCTGATACCCTTAAAATTAATTTACTAAAATGCTGTCAATTTGTGCCATGTTGCTCCGCTATCTTGAATACAGTGGCAGACATGGACTACAGTTCTGTCTAATCACGTTTATGTGTGTAGTTAGAGACCAGCCACACACGTAGTACACCCTTTAATTAAGATACTTTGAATCTAAAGACTACAAATGGCTCTTTCAAACTATAGTTCACCATTTAACATTTGTACACGTATGCTTTCATCATCTCTTTCTTATTATGTCTTTCTCCTCCTCCACCACTGCCCTCTCCATCATTTCCATCTAATCCTCCTCTGCTTCAGGGGACGTTCCTCCCCTGAAGCTTTATCTCCTGAGCTGTAGTCAGGGCTCTAAAACACAAACATAAGCATGCTTCTTTATTCCTAATATTGTCACAGTTACTTATTTTTGATTAAAATATCACGTGGCATGAGAGTTACACAACGTCAGATCCACTTCAAAGAAAGTTTCATTAATGCTAGCTAACAGCTGCTAATGGTAGCAAAAACAGCAACAGTTTCTGACAGAAAAGTTCAGGATATCCTAAACAGGTCACTTCAGTATCACTGTCATCAGACAGAAGTACTTGTCGCGAATTCCATTCACAAATTTTGTGCGTAAATAGATGTGAACAATCTGCACACATTACAGATGAACGGCGACCAGAGTTGTTTATCCTACTGCGGCTACTGTAGCAAGGGGTAAAAAAACCCCTGAATTGATAGGGGTAAGAAAATAGAATTCAGTTGACTGTAATCTGCAATCTACTGACTTTAAGCTGTGAAATTTTATACATTGAACCTTTAAGATATGTGTTTACAGAGTGATGTGAAATACTGGTCATGTACATAATGTTAGCAGTGGTAAACAGCATATGATGCATTGTGTTTCCCTTTAGACCGCGGCTACTGTGACTGTGGAGTGTGCGAGTGTGATGAAGGTTGGTTCGGTGATGCCTGCCAGTTTCAGGAAGAGTGTAACCTATCCAGCAAGAAGAGCAGAGAGCTTTGCAAAAACCAACAGGGGGTGGTCTGCTCCAACAGAGGTACAGCTATTGTACAAACACACGCACAATTTGTCAGTTACATATAACATAAATTTTGAAGCAAACACCTATCAAAGCGTTGCACCCTCACCTATTACCAACAGCAATTTTTAAGACAATTCTGCATGTTCTGCTAATATTTTAATAATATCTGCCTAAACATAGCCTAGTACCAAGCCATTAATAGACAGAGTGAGGGGGTAATCAGTTTGGCACATCGAATTTTTTATTACAGAGTGATGAGCAAATATTTAAAAAATAATATATTCTGATATCACAGAAATAATATTTCTGTGATATCAGTTTACTACAAGCAAAAAAATAAACAAGGAGTTACCATAATAAACGCATTAATTACAATTAATCCCTCGCTGTGTTTTCATATCTTTGCGGGGACATTTAATTGACATAATGCTTTCCCTAGCCACTTACCCTAACCCTAACCATCAAAAAGGAATGCCTAATCCTAACCGTAACCTAATTGTAATCCTGACACTAAAACCACATTTTGAGTCTGAAAAATGCCTTCAAACACTTGGGGACCAGGATTTTGTCCCCATAAGGGCTGTTGGTCCCCACAAGCATAGTAAACTTCCAATTTTTAGTCCCCACAAAGATATATAAACACAGTCACACATACACACATGAGTTCAAACAAAAGTCACACCTACGCATACAAATATATGTAAATACCGGAAGACATTTTGAATTAACAATAGTCTAAGTAAATACTGATAATTCAGTTTGACTTTAAATTAAATAACACAAGACAAAGTACATTTGATTCACACAGTCTGTGTGACTAACATAGTATTATGCACTGACACGCTGAAGGCACACACTGTGAGGTGAGTCTGACAGCCAGCCCTTCATCTACTTGGTCATAACCTCACTAGCGTGCAATGACTCCAGCTAAATGAAGGCTATAGATATGTTTATGTGTCTGTGAATTTAAGTATGCGTTCATGTTTGTTGGTGTAGTGAATGTATATGTGTGTGTGTGTGTATTGTACCGTATGTGGTCTGTATAGAAATGCAAATGTATTCACAGCATGTGGCTGTCTAGCCTTCTGCTTCTTTAGCACATAATTACAAAAGGGAACGGTGCGAGTTACTGCACGCACACACAGTCAGACAACAATCTAGAACTACTGATGTACAGACAGTGCTTCCAGTTAACAGCGCTAGATTCTAGGTGTTGAATTGCTCTTTATTGAAATCTGACATTTTCCAACAAACTGTGTCTAAAGTTTGTGTTTCCCATAGGAACCTGCCACTGCGGTAGCTGCATGTGTGACAATGAAGACAACAGAGGCATGGTAACAGGACGTTTCTGCGAGTGTGATGACAGCGAGTGCCTGGATGAGGAAACTGGAGAGATTTGCGGAGGTGTGCCCTGCATTTGCTGACAAAGCCCTTTACTCTTCCCCTAAACATAGAATGCATCTTTGTATAACCAATGCTGAATTTGGTACAAAAAACCCCAACTACTGTAATACATATTGTGTTTTACTGTGATAAAAGAATAGAAATGCACTGCCTTTCCTCTTTTGGTTTCCATAAAAATACTCATGTATTAACTATATACAATTACATCTTACATATGCTGCTTTTGACACAGTTTTTTTTTTAATTTAATATTCACTTTTTTTAAAAAAAGGAAAAAGTAGTGTTTAGATTACCAAAAATATGACTTAATCACCAGGACAGTAATCACCATTTGTCAAAATACATTTTGGAGGAAATCTCATCAGCTGTTCCTCTGTGATCTGCTTCCAGGGCATGGCCAATGTTACTGTGGAAACTGTTACTGTGCTGCTGGTTGGCATGGAGACAAATGTGAGTTCCAGTGTGACATGAGCCCATGGGAAAGCAGGCAGAGATGCACATCTCCAGATGGCAAAATCTGCAGCAACAGAGGTCTGTTTACCTGGGACATCATGTTTGATTTTTGTTTTTTATATTTATTAAACTGTAATCACAAATTTGAAATGAAAGTATTATCATAATATACACAGGTCATGTACACAGCTATACATAAGAAATATAAACATACACATATGTTTGCTGTCGCTGATTAGAAAGCCACAAAATGCTGGACTGAAGAGTATTATGCTGGTTACATTTTCAGATCATGCACCAAGGACAGAATTCTGTCTTTATTCTCAAAATACAGAAACAAAAATCAGAAGTCAGAAAACTTAAAGTCAGAAGGGAAAAAAACTCAAAAGACACCCCCATTTTGTGTTTTTGTTTTGATATTAAACTTGTGATCATAACTTTCTCATACCAAGTCATCCAAGCCATGCAGCAACATGTCTGTCTTGTCAATGGGATCATCATGGCTGAAGTTTGGTCCATTTTCGGTGTCTTCTTTCTGACATTTGATGATATTTTTCTCTGTTTATCAGGAACCCTCAAGATGAACTTTGAAGAATTTCTATTAGCCTAATTATAGCTCTGTAGCTCACCACCAGGTGGCACATAATTATATGTCAGTGATTTCACTAGCCCTACAAATGTCTCAGCTATTTACTCTGCTGTCCATCGCTATAGCAGAGCTGTACAATGTTGTTTTTTAGAAATACCTAAAGCAGGTATTTCAGGTATATCATCTTTAAATAGAAACTTGCAAGCTAACGTTCTTGTAACTTTACTCCACTAAACCTTGGGGCTCTTTTTTCATGGATGTCTGGATGTTAAACATTTCTGTAAGACCTGAATAGCCACATTGATCATTTTATAGGGGCTTAAAGAATTTAGATCTACCACTAATTCAGTTTGCAACATGTGCCTGTCGCGTCATCAGAAATAGCAGCGTAGAAGTTTGGAACTCATTTTTAAAGGTAAGATACTTAAAAAACAAGACTCTATGTTGCTGGCATGCATAAATCAAATTACATTGACCAATAAACCATGTTATTATCATTATTATCCAATTTTTCACATGTTAAATGATGCCAAATTAAGCTAGCAAGCATGTAATATTAACCAGGAACCAGGATGTTGTTTCAATCAACATTATGATTTTTTTTAAAGACTTCAAAGTGTGAGTTTTCTAGCTAAATATTACATTATACTGTAACACACAGCGGTTTGGTCTAATTAAATAAATATATCCACCGTGGGTATAACCTACTAGGGTAAAACAGTAATTGTACAACAATCAGCAAAACAATTATTTTTGTGATATATTGCTATAAAGAGGCAGAGAACAGATTTGAGAAGTCTCGTAAATATTGTTTCTAAGCTTTATGGTCTTTTTTAACTTTTACTGTCTGTATTATATTACAGCTCAGTTGATGAAAAGAGCAGAGGGACTAAAATGAGACAGAAAACACAAGGTGAGTTTAAAATATAATGCCAGCTTTGAAAAATGTTTTCTCCTAATGCACTTAGAGGCTTGTCCAACATTTTTCTCTCTTCAATCTATCTCTCAGCAGTAGAACCACAGTAGAATTCAGCCTGAAGACTGTCACACAGTGAGACAGCACCCTGCCTGGGAGACTCATTTCCTTGAGTGTTTCAAGCTTTACTTTTTTCTTATTTTTAATAAAGCAACATGCGCTCACCATGGTGTGGTAACTGTCAGAAAAAAGTTTAAATGTGATGCTTGAATATGATTGCTTTACATTACATTTATTTGTCATTGTTGTTTTAATCCATATAATAAGATTGTTTTTTTCTAAATTAAACCAACCAAAAAACAGAAATGCGTGTTTATGTTAAACACATAAATATGTATTAATACCACTTAAGCCTCCTAAAATAAGAAGTATCTTACAATGCCTGTTAAAACGTGTCTGGTAACATGTGGTACACAGTAATATGTGTTTCAATAAAACCTGAAATCTGTTGTAAATCTAATTTCATAGCAGATTTGTCTGCATGCAGGATGGTTTGTGTCTCACACAGAAAGTGGTCAATATATTTGTTTTGCATTTGAATATTTAATCGTTAAACTGTTAAAGGAACAATGTGTTTCATAAGCATAGACACGTATCCTCATTCCAAAATGAGAAAAACTGGTGGGTAGAAAACAGTCATTTTAAATTTCAAATGATTGAGTTGTGACTGCTAGTGATTACAATATTTAAAACAAAACAATGAAATCAACAATAGCAGCATGCTCTGAAAAGGGTCATACAAACTAATAAGGTTGGCTAACTATCTAAAGTCTACATGAACTACATGATGATCCTGTATTCCGAACCCCGGCTGATGAGGCTCTCACTATTCGAGGGCTCTGATAATATCTATTTCAGTAGAAGTGTGTTGCTAGGAAACAGGAAGCAAACATTCTAAATGGGGTCAAATTCATTTCCTGTCTGTTTGTTGCATTATAAAGAGGGAAACAAACACTCTGTGCTACAAGCAATCAAACAATTTATACATTTGTTTTTGTTTTGTTCTTCCTCTTGTTTTCCTGAAGATGTTTTCGGTAATGTCTTCCAGTCTATTTTTTCTCCCTGAATGCTTGTGGCATGAAAGGAATCTTTATCATTTAGTACCAATCCTATTAGTAAATAATATCTGAAAATGACAAACAGCTTACATGGCATTCTGAAAATATTCACATTGCTTCACTAGTTTCACATTTGGTCCTGTTACAGCTTTATTCCAAAATGTATTACATTCATTTTTCACCTTAAAAAAATTCTACACAGTCCTTGATAATGACAAAGTGAACAAAGTTTGCTTGAAATTCGTGCATTTAATTTCATGCAATTTAATTAACGCAATGTACGCAAGTTTTCATAGCCTTTTCAGTGACACTCATAATTGAGCTCAGGTTCACCCTGTTTCCTCTGATCATCCGTCAGATGTTACTACAAGTTGATTGCAGTCGTTGTCGTGAGTCATGAGTTCAAACTCGTTGCTTGGAGGACAAGCAGTCAGCAAAACAGCTTCACTAACCTAGCTCAAGTGATCCTGTGGGATTTCAGTAAGTCTCTCAAAAATTAATTACAGTGAACTGGCTGAGGGCTGGCTAAGTGGTAGGGTGAAATGGTAGGCTACATGGACAGAGTCTCATCACAGAGCTGCAAAATTATGGTCTAGTGCACAACTGACATAGCATGAACAACTGCCTTGTAGTGGAGCAGCCACTGTGCTAATGAAACAGCAGTACCACGTAACAGGGGCCTCTTGTCCTGATCTCTCTTGAAAAAGAGATTTTTAATCTCAGTGAGACTTCTTATCAACTCCTTTCTTCAGCCCGTTATTCTATTATCTTGCTTTAATTTCTTTAGCCATACTTCAACATATAATAACAAATGGCACAGGATGTTAATATGATGTTAAAGATTTGAATTACTATCCATTACCAGCAAATCTGTCACATTTTCATCAAATTGCTTATGACTTTAAACTACTATAAATCCAGAGTCTTAGAAATGTCATTTTAAAATAAAAGATTATGTCCTTGAAAGCTACTCCAACCTGGTTAAAGTTTTACTTTAACAGACCTGGAAATAACAGCACTATATATGGGTACATTTCAAGTATACTTTATACTTTATATATACTGTGTGCAGTGTTGGGCAAATTACTTTGAAAAAGTAATTAATTATAGTTACTAGTTACTTCTTCAAAAAAGTAACTGAGTTAGTAACTGAGTTACAAGATTCTAAAAGTAATTAATTACTTGAAAAGTAACTATTGCGTTACTCTAAAAAAATGTTTAACCCTCTTGGGTCTAGGGTATAATTGGCCATTTTTAACTACTTTTGATGTTTCCTCTACATTTCAACTATTTACTTTGCCTTGTTTGGTATCATCCTTTTCAGCACAACCTCACGTGTCTGAATTTACAGTTATGTTTTCATTTTGACATACTGTATTAACACAATTGATCTAAAATCAGACAAAAAACATAAAATCCGAGTAGAAAAAGTTACATTTTTTACTGTAACAACCACAAACATGTTTAATGAATCATATTTCATAACTTTAAATGCAAATATAAATTGTCAATTTTAAAATCATATGCACAAGTTTTGCAAACAACAAAGTTATTTTTTTATAACCATTTCAAACTATTCACATAACGATCAGGTGTTCTGCATTCAATAAGATGCCACACAAATTATTTGTGCCACTTTAGAAATTTCTGTCTACTATAAAGGAGAACATCACAGCCTGATACCTGCAGGTCTGACAGCAGGAGGTGTATCACTCCTGTTTTCTACCTGGAGACAGCAGTCGCCTCATTGTTCTGATACACAAAACTATCCACAACACTACACACTAACTACACAAGACAACACATTAACTACACACTCCAAACATGCTGAACGTCACAAATCTCTCACATCTCAAAACTTGCTCTCTCTCTTTTTCTGCTGTCTTTCTTTCTTTCTCTCTCTCTCTCTCTCTCTCGCCGTCACTCCTAAAACTTCCCCCTCTTCCTAAACAACCAAATGTCATGTTGCCATATCATTTTTGATTGGTCGACATGGTGCATTTTTCCACCAAAATGAACGGGCTGTTTTTTTTTTTTTTTGGGTTTTCTTTGCTCATAAGCAGAGAGTGCTTGCTAGCGCTGTCCTTAGACAGTAAACGTGACGAAACTATTCAGGAAAAAACGCCGCGCATATATTGTTTATCATGACTCTGGTTTTACGTGGCCTATCGACACAATTTAAAAACTGGTATATATCACCTTGTTGGTTTGTCATCTTAAAGTGGTCATGTGATTGGCTTACCACGACTACTATATTCTTCCTCAGCCAAACAGCAGCACTCATGCGACTGTTTTCCCCCTTAGCTCCAGGTGTTGTGCCAGAAAATGATCGCCGCCCGCAGGAGAGCGCAGCTGTAGCACCCGGATTACTTACGTCTACTTTGGTGCAACTGAGTAGAGTTGCAGTAGAGTTAACTAAGATGCGGTAAGCTGAAGACAGCTTCAACCGTCTGTTTGTTGAAAAATAGTAACGTGTCCGGACCGCATTTTCTTGTTAGTAACAGTAACGGCGTTGTAACGATAGAAATAGTAATTAGTTAGATTACTCGTTACTGAAAAAAGTAACGCCGTTACTTGTAACGCAGTTACTTGTAACCGTTGTTATTCCCATCACTGACTGTGTGTTACCCTAATTGCCCGTTTTTAATGTACCAGATATGTTTAGCATCTTCTTTAAATTCTTATGCAGCTACTTGCTAAGTAATTCCAAGAAGTTGAACAGTTCAGTATAGGATTTTATGGGGACAATTCTCAAGTCCTGTCCCTATGTGACATGCAACAATTTCGCTCTGAATTAATCCAAAAAGCACTGTGAAGATCATTCCTGGAGATTATAGGCAATGGATCAAGTCTGACGATTACACTGAGGCGCGATTTGATTTCATCATCGTGTACAGATGTAAAGATTTGAAGTGTTTTGTGTGAGATTGTGACATGTTATTCCTCTCTCCTGCATTTTGTTCATGAGTAACCTTCACCTCACGCTCATACTCTATGATTAATTTGACTGACAGCAATCAAAGGATGATCCCTCCCTTTATCCGTTTGGTTTACACAGTCTTCCCAGTAGAGATTATATCGGAAGTAAACCAACCACAGGATGTCAAAAGCTGAATACATTGAAAACATATACAAGTGAATGTGTCATTTCAAATTCTGAAATAACAGGAATTTGGCGAGTGAACATTTCCAAATGGCATCCTGATTTTTAGTGATTATATAACATTTGTGATCAATGACCGTTACAGGTGCTGTAATCTGCTCTGGTGAGGCTCCACTGTGACATTTGTATCAGACATAAAAGTGCATGGGTCTATTAATCCAGAACCCCAGGGTTATGAGGTAGTGAGAGAGACGAAGCGGAGGGCCAAGGGCCAGACACGCGCCAGCTACAGCCTACAGGCCTGCCAGCTGGCCTGCTCCCCTGGGGTTCCCCATGCTCTGTCACTGCTGATAAGAGAAAATGGGATTTCCAATGGATACTGCTCAGCTGACGGTCTTGCTCAGATGTGAAACAAATAAAAAAGCGAGACAGACGGATGGACAGATACAAAGATAAAGGGAAAAAAAGGAAGTTATAGCCTTTCAGCAAGAGGAAACGTATGCGCTCCTATCCCCACCAACATTCATGGAAAACAGCGATTTGGAACTTGACATTACTCACTGTTTTTGGCCTGATTAATCTGAAAGATTAATGACGAGTGTAGAAAGAAAACACAATTTACAGGATGTGTGTTTGTCTGTTTTAGGGACCTGTGTGTGTGGAGAGTGTAACTGCCATGATGTTGATCCCTCTGGTGACTGGGGAGATATTCATGGAGACACCTGCGAGTGCGACGAGAGGAACTGTCATGCAACATATGACCGGTACACAGATGACTTCTGCTCAGGTCAGCAAGCTCTGTATGATTAAAAAACAGATTCAAACATATGATGAGGCTTTTGTAGTCTGACTACTTTGCTTCGCTGACTATGTGATAACCTAAATAAAATAATAATAAGAAAAGTCTATTCTTCAAAATGTTGAACTAATGTTTCAAAGAAGGGCTGGTGACAAAGTTACAGCTACTCTAATTTCTGTTTCTTCTTTAAGAAACTGCAGTCCCATTAACTTAGCAAACACCAACAGCACTTTGCATGCTACTCTTATTGCTTTGGTACAACTTTTCAGCCATAAAAGTAAACTTCCTATATAACTTAACAATAAACTGGGGAGCGGTAAATATGACCTTTTCACTATTTCTCCAAAGAATTAATGAACAAAGTATAATAGATGCTACTATGGAGCTTTCCATTCATTAAATTATAATATGTTTCTGCACAAAACCCTGCTTTCACCAACTCTTCCTCTATGCTTTCGGCAGGTCATGGCCAATGCAACTGTGGCAGGTGTGACTGCAAGGAAGGGTGGGCAGGGAATAAGTGTGAGCATCCTCTGTCCTGTTCCCTGTCTTTGGAAAGCAGTTTGAAGAAGTGCAGAGGAACGTCCAATTTGCCCTGCTTCGGACGAGGTACCTGGTCTGCCTGTTGCTATGGTTACCGTAGCAGGCTTGCACTCTGCTTTTACCTCTTGGAGTAAAATAGGTCATTTCCAGAATTGCGCATCTCTTTATTCATCCTTATGAGCGTTTTACAGACATCAGTCAAATGTGATGGCGTCTCTAACCGAGCCATTATCTTAACAGCGATCGCTCGACTCTTGTGTTATACAGCAGTATGCATTAAAATGTGTGAGCATAATGAAGCCTTACACGCGCTTGTTTTTTTATCTGGTTTGTGAGCTGTGATGTGCATTTGTCCTCATACTTATATATATGTGTGTGAAGGTTTTTTTCTGGATGTGTTATATACATTTAGTTACAATCTTTTCTGGCAACAATGTCAACTAACTTTCAGACTGCAGGTGGTTGTGTCTAGATTTATTACAGTGCACTGTGTAATTCATAGGTGGCGCTTCTAGACAGAGGAAGCTTGTTTTCTTGGTACCTGTAAAAGTGGGGCTTAATACTAATAGTAGATTCAGCTACTGAACCAGTGGTTCTGCTAATGAAGCAAAGGTCCAGGTTTTTTGTGTTTATTCAAAGGCAAGCATCCACAAATCTTTGCTGGACGATAGTAAGATAGTAAGGGAAAGTGGGGGAATAGTGTATGTAGTAGATCTGGAAGATCAGTGTAATAGAGGTGATGACATTGTGTATTGCCACCTACATTCAAAATATTTTTCCAACAATTTTCAAATATTCATGACTAGAAGAGCGAAAAGATCAGATGATACATTTCCAGGATTGCGTGGATCTGCTTTAAGGGACTGTACAATCAGATGTATGACCGGTGTATATTTGGATATTGCTAAATTCTGACTGGTACACAGAATTGTGTAACATTCTTATCTTCTTCCCCCACTTCGAAGGAGGGAGCAGAGCTCGCACAAAACAGTGCAGACAGAAATATCTCAATCAAAATAACTGGTATTCTGTCTTTGGCAGAAATCTGTGCGTTCATATAGGACTCTAATATACATATTATGAATTTGAGAAATGGAGGAAAAAGTGTTTTTAAAAAAGCCTTTTTGTACTCCAGAAACATGCTTTTGCTTGAGCAGGCAAAGGTAAAAATATGCAACGAGACCACACACAAACAGTTAATTAAGAAACAACTAGGTGTTTACATAGCTGAAAGCTTTTCAGTCAACAATGTGAGAAACAAATGAGTCATTTTTTGCAAAGCAGCACTTATTAATCATTACAAGAAGTGGGCTTAAATGCTTCTGGGCACATCTACAATAAATGGTATTAAACTTAAATACCAAATGGATGATGTAAGAATAAGATCTAGAAAAAGGCTTGGCATTTATGGTCAGACTGCAGCAGACATTTGGATGTTGCTGTCCGAAAAATCTGGAAGGTTAATGAATATTTCAGTTTCAGACGGGATAGTAACCTGCCAGGTGTTTGGTATTTGGAGGAAAATGATAAACGCTCCATTGCTACTGAATTTGACTCACTTAAAACTATTCAGCACACACCATGACATGTTACTGAGGGTGCACAAAAGAAGACTGATTAAGACATATACATATCCTCCATGTTTTGTAGCATGTGACGAGTTCAGAGTTAGTCAGAAACTGCTTATGCAGAAAGAACTGTATGAACTAATAATTATCAAATGATTCATCTACATGATCTCTCACATTCTGTTCTCTAGTCAACATCTGCTGAGTAGTTACAGTTATTTAGGAGCTACTCATTAATGATTCATTAGTTATCAAACCGTTCCTGATTCATAACTTCTCACATTTTTGTGCAAAGTATTCAGCCAGCGTGTGATGATACGATATCCAGGAGCGTAGCAGTGCGCCCAAAAGAAGAAGATATAGTTCCATAAATTAAGAATAGCTTTTATTCTCATTTTATTCATAGGTATATCTCAAATTTGATTTTAGATTTAAAGTCTCTAGCAAGGTGTAGAAAAAGAAAACAAACCAAAAAATCTTTGATCATCAGTCTCAGTCATGTAATGCACATTGCCAGACAACAAAAAACAACACGTTCTTACCATCATCCAAAGTTAACAATGCACAATGCACAGTCGTCCTTGCATTGACAGCCTGCATTGTTCTAAAGGATGCTACAGCCATTTGTTAATAAGACAAATTGTCTGGTAGTCTGCTGCATACACTTGGGTGTCTTCTCTTGTACCTTTTTACACTGATGCAGCAACCTTAATCAATCAGCTTTACAGTGCTGCGTAAGCCATTGTTCAGTGTATCTAAACACTGTTGTAATTTTTCTGGGAAATACCTGGCAGTATGTCTGTACCTCAGGAGATGGTACAGTAAAGCCTTTGCTATTCTGTTGGTTGCACACTGATTGAACCTAATAATATAGGCAGTGGGCAATTCTACAAGGACAAAACCTGCTTGGTCTCCGGACTCTGCAGATATGTCAGGGGTTAATGTGAAGCATTGATTCATTTGACTGTGTGGGAAGTCAGGGGGGATGTATAGCTTTTCTGCTGCTGGAAATGGAAAGGGAGGATATGTGTGCTTTGTACTGCATGTTATACTCTCACCTATGGGTGAAGGAGCTGCTGATTACACCTGAGTGCACGGTTGCTACCATGGAGACAACAAAATTACAAAAAAGTTAACATCACAAGGTTCAGCTGAACAACAACAACAAGGGAGCAGTCAAAACAGAACCATTTTGTGCCTTTTTCTAATGTATCACCTATTCATTACATATTGTGTCAGGCAGACGGCATCAAACCAATGGCGTGCAACAAATTGAAACTTCAATTTACACAGTGCAATGGAACAATTAATGGGATTCATGAATGCTTCCCTTTCAGAACTGCATTAAAAAAATTTTTTTCCAGCCCATTCAGTAAGAGTTTAAAGCCTGCCGACGTATCTCACTGTTGTTCGTTTCCTGTTCATACACCTAAATGAGAATTAGGATTTGGAAACTATGAGATACGGTACAGTTCTAGGCTGAGATTTTCTAACCCTTGCCGAGGGAAACAGTTAATTGTCCAAAATAATTTTTCTTCTAGTTGCTTTCTGTCTGTAGCAATGATGTAGTGCTTAGAAACTCACAATGGTTGGGAAGAATGTGTTCATTGCATGACTGTGATGTCAAAAGATGTAAACAATAAAAAGGAAGACAGGAAGCAAGGTGGGAGGGAAGATACAGAGCGAGAAAGAGAGAAACTGAAGGAGACAGACACAGAAAATCACTTAGGCATGGATGAATGAGGCTGGTACAGATGTTAGTCTGAGAGGAAAGGCCTTGAAATTTGAAACAGCAGCTTCAGAGCTTTCTTCCTGAAAGATGGAGACAAGACGCTTGTGGATAGTACATTCTTTATACTCTGGTATGTCCTGAAGGAAACACCTGCTTTCAACATCTTTTTGCTGATTCTTGGAATTCCTTTCTCTGCTCTCTAGTGTGGCCTGTAGTAGACATTCACTGTATGTGTGTGCTACTTTTTAACATTTAATAGCACATTCCTTCTGCAGCAGAAAAAATGTTTTTCATCTTACACTGTTGTGTCATTTGCAAGGTTTTGAAATATAGTTAATTGTCTGTATAACAAAACTGATTTTTTTTATCCCCTAAGAAGTTGTTACCACATTGGTTTTAGATGACTATCATAAACTTAGTACATAAAGTGAATCTAGCTGCATACTGAATGCTGATGGAATGCTTTCATTCACACCACGGGATAGGACATATGAGCAAAGGATGAGCACATAAGGGGCCATCATTAGGCTTAATGCATTATACCTGTTGTGCTGGAGGACTCATTGCAGCTGTTGCTGAAATGAAAATGAAATTTAGTGAAAAGACCTTAAATAGGAGGGAAAACCAGACTGACAATGCTGAAAGCCCTCTTTAACTGTGGTCACGCGTTGTTTAATATATTGTGCAGTGGATTTGATTTTACATTTAAATCTTTAAATCAACATTTTTGAGCTTTTTTATTTTTCCAGGTGCAAAGAGCGGATAATGTAGATGCAATCCAAGAGGGTTTTTTGCACTTTTTCCTGCATGTTTGTCAGTTTCACAGCTCTGTGGTGAGAGGACTGTCACAGCTGTGGTTGTGTTTATGCAGATCAGGCAGTGCAGCACAATTTTGGTGCTCACTTTGGCATAACAATGGGCTCGTATGCCCACTTGCTGTTGTTTGAAAATGTGATGAATGAGACACAGTGTAGATGGGACATTTCTGAATTCTGTTCAATTTTGTGGCCCTGCCTTTTGCTTAAATTTAAAGTTCATATATAAAATTGCACAAAAACATAATAATGTAATGTCAGTGCTCTGTTCTGGTAGTCTAGGAGATGGATGATCTTCTGCACAGTGACCACTGCACAGTGTACTGTGTGAGGTTTAAGTTGATTAAGTCTCTGTAGCCATCTGTTTAATACATATCAAGTACATGATTTATATAGGGTGAATGCTTGAATTAACCTAGCAGCTGGATTGTAGACTACTTTATGGTTCAGACCTCAAGCTAATCACAGCAAATCATGTAAGAGTATGTCTAAGTAAGTACAATATATTCTCAGCTCTGCATTCTGATAACACGGAAAACTGATGTCAAAATTATGATTTTAAAATTTTAACAATATTGAAGTTATGTGGTCATGGAATAATCAATCATACTAGTTTGTGCATGTAAGCATATTTAAATATTGCTATGGCCACACTGCATGCATCAGTGGTCAGATCTATCAATTCAATTCTTCAAATGTTGCCTACATCAGACTTTAACCTGACTAGGTAACGACCCTGAACGAACCCATATGTGCAAATAACTCACATGCAGTGTGCTCTAAACATGAAAGCCGATAAATTCAGCTTGCATACTTTCATTGCTATGTTAGACTGGAATCCAGCCAGTTCATGAGCATGTGATAGTTGAGGATGAAGCCAAAATTTGACAAATTTGAATCTGAGTGCTGTTGTTCAATGGTTTCAATGAAACAGATTTCCAAGGATTTCAGCCTTTAACTACATCTGTCAGCATCTAGGAGGAGGTAGTCAGGTAAAAGCTACATGAAAGTCACTTTCTATATATATACCCTAGCACAGCACAGTTTGTGCTGTGGCAAAGCATAACTAAGCTTTAACATTATTAAGATTGTAAAAAAAAGAACTAGAACACGATCTGTCATGACATTAGGTGCTTGCCCTAACATTATCATGCATGCATACAAGCACGTGGGGCCATGCAAACTATATAAACTAGTACTATTTTGAGTTGCTGCAATGAAATTTCAGTAAAATGGACTAGCCTGCTGCATCATTTTTTAATTTGGATTTCTGGGTGTCTTTGAATTCAGACCTCTGTAGGTTGATAATTTTCAGTTCAATCAAATGATGTGGCATTCTTTTGTTCCTATACCCGGTTCATATCAATATAGATATCCAACATGATTTCTTTTTCCTGTTGATCTGATGTGTTTTCAAAGTGTTCCTTTAATTTTTTGAGCAGTATCCGTTAGTTCTCAACTTTTCAAAAATGGAATGAAAATGATCTTAAGACATGCGCATGAATGTGTCATTTACTTTAGCAAGAAACACACGCGAAACATGAACACACATGCACACACTCACACTGGTGGATGGCTTGACGGCCACGGAGATAATCAATAAGGCAGGGGTGTTATGACATCACCGGTTGCTAGGGTAACTGAGTCCACTGAGCAGATGGTGGTATGTTGTATGTGAAGAAGGACGAGAGCTTGTTATGTTTGTGTCTGTGCATGCTGAAGTGCATGGTCATAAGAAGTGACAGTGATGTGACATGGACAACACATTAGATGACGCTGTCATTCGAGTAGCTGTCTTGTAAATTCATGCTCTGCACTATTTATTGCCCCTAATTTCCCCCAGTGAGTCATCGAAAGATAAGGCAGGCACATACACATTATGGATGTGTTTTAGGTCTAATTTGGTGGCACTAAACACAAAATGTACCCCGCAGAGTAACAAACAGGGAAAATACTCAGAGTGAATAATGATTGTGCAAAAAAAGGACATACCCAGCTCAATAAAAACAAGAGAAAAGAAAAAGAGGGGCACTGTGTGTGCTGTGATTTAACAATCTGTCTTTATTGCACCAAGAAATTTCCTTTGTGCAATTATTTTTCTTGGTGGGCAGGTTACCCTTCTGAAGTGTCTTTTGTCTGCAGCATCGGGGAATGGAAATATTTTAAAAGCCATCAATTGTGTGTGTGTGTGTGTCTTTCCTTCATCTGTAGAACAGCCAAGTATTAAAGACTAACTTTTTAGGATGAACTGATAATATTACTACTGCATTCTACAGTTAGATTTTTAAAGAAAAAGAAACATAATTCAGTTACTGTAAATGTATGTAAGAAGAATTATATGAGTTTAGTTTGTGTAATTTTGTAGACAACTACAGAGGGTTTGGAATAATGTGCAGACTTTCAGTTTTAACTGAAGAGGTTAAACCAACCAGGCTGCTACTCGGCGGCCTGGTTTCGGCGTTTTCGTCTGAAAACACTCGACGTCCACACTATCGTTTTCAGTCATTGTCACAGAGTTGTCCGTCCACATTGAAACGGCCGAAAACACTTACGTTCCAGTACTGGAACGCAAGACAATTCGACCTGCCTCATTTCTGTCTGCCCCTTATTTACTTTCCGGCTCGCTGAAACGTCGTGGCAAAATGTCGAGGAAAAGCAACGAGTTTTTTAAATGGACTGACAATGAGGTGGAGTTGTTGCTGCGACTAACACAAAAGTACAAAGTTGCAAAAGCGAGTGAGAGTAAAAGAATTTGAAGAAAAGCTATCTGAAGCATGTACAAACTGATATTAATCTTTAATAGGTCTGTCAAAATTGAGAGCAAGCAAAACAACCGCTGTATAATGCCCTCCGCTATCTTAGTTTAATTGGTCACTTGACTGCATCACATGTCATCATTTTCAAAAAGTCTCAGTTTTCGCTGTCCACACTGCGATGCGAAAGCACCGTTTTCAAATGTATGCATTTTTGAGAGCGTTTTCAAAACGCTGCGTTTTCCTTGAGGGAAAACGCCGTCTCAGTGTGGACAGGAGGCCAAAACAAAGAGAAAACGATGCGTTTTCAAATGAAAATGCATTAGTGTGGACGTAGCCTTAATTCCGAAAGTGTATTTAGTTTTTACACACACTGCTTCCGCATTTCTGCTCAGTTTTTGTTAAATAAATGATGTCATGGCCCAATATATTCATCTTAGATTGTAATTACCTAATTTTAAGATTTGGTATAGACTAAATAGGTTTTTATTGTTTCCTTTAAAATCTACAGACATCGGCTGTACTTTCATCTTACCTATGGTCCCACACACTGATACAAATCCTCATCCTAATGAGGACACACATGATCTTTCTTTTAAGTGTTTCTGTTTTAACACAAAGCTGACAGCACAGCTGGAAACCAGGCCAAAGGGCACTTCACAGCAATCGCCACTGTGATCCCAGTGTAGAAACAGGTACAAGTAGAAATTGGGGCCACAATGCTACAAGTCTGATTGCTTATCGCTGTTTCTAGATTAGGCTCTTGCTGCTTAGCTGTGGTTGACATATACGCAGCTTAAATATCAGTTAGATTGTTTGCTAGTTTTGTGTTAGCATGCTGTTTATGCAGATGCTTGAAAAGAGTCTGTACAGTGGGGGGAATAATTATGTGATCCCCTGCTGAAATTGTAAGTTTGCCCACTTAAAAATAAATAAATAAACAGTCTCTAATTTTAATGGTAGCTTGATTAAAATTAGGGGAGGGGTTTGGGGGCAGAATATCAACCAAAAATGCAGAAAGAAATGCATTGCTTAAAAGTTATAAATTGATTTGTATGTAATTGAACAAAATAAGTATTTGATCCCCACACAAAACATGACTTGGCACTTGGTGGAGAAACACCAATTTGCCACCAGGATTGCACATGTCTCAATGGAATTTTGGTGCACTCCTCTTTACAGAAACTATCTAAATATTTTAGGTTATGTCTGTGAAGGTTCTCAATCATCCAGCTCATTGTAGTCTAAGGAGCTTGGAAAGAAAAAAGTCTGTACTTCTTTAAGTTTCCTTGAAGATGTTTCACCTCTTATCCGAGAAGCTTCTTCACTTCTAAGAGCAATTGTTGGACGGTCCCAGATTTTAAGCCCTATGGGAGTGTCCCCAAGAGGGTCATGGACCCCTTATTGATCCTCTACCTAATCACACGAGCCAAGGTGTGGAAACGGGTGTGGTTCCCAATCAGCCAAGGTTTCGGGTGAAACCTAGCCCTACCCTATCATGTGATTTACTGAGGTCAAATGGCCCAGGATGTGAGTGGGCGTTAAGGCGTCTGGGAAGGGATCTCAAAACAGTTGGTGTCGTAAGCCCCGCCCTCTGTTCAAAGATGGTCATTCACAGTGGACATAGATGGCTTCTTTAACTCCTCTTTCAAACCGTCTGTCTCCTCTGTCCAAAATGTGAACATTGGCGTCCTCGAAAGAGTTACCTTTGTCCTTTAGATGCAGACGGACAGCCGAGTCTTGTCCCATCGAGGTGACTCTTCTATGCTGTGCCATGCATTTATGAAATGGCTGTTTGGTCTCTCCGTTGTAGAGGTCTGGGCATTTCTTGCTACACTGTACAGCATACACTACGTTGTTAAGCTTGTGTTTAGGAGTTTTGTCTTTGGGATGAACCGGTTTTTGTTTGAGTGTGTGGCTGGGTCTGAAGTACACTGGGATGCTGTGCTTAGAGTTTTTCTGATAAACCGGCTACATAGTGAATGACAATATTGTTGCATTTGTCTTTCTGATCCACCCTAGTTGGTGTCTGATCTTCTCTTCTGTGCATCTTTGCTGACTTGATGAAAGCCCAATTAGGATATCCACATGTTTTAAGAGGTTACTGGCTACACCACTCCGTCACCTTAATGCACATTTTCTTAAGCCACTTTTTTCTTGTCTTAGCTGTATTTTTGGGGCCATTTTCTTACTACCCATCCACAACCCATCTTCAGTGTTCAGTCTGAGGGAAAGTCCTTTTTCAAGATTTTACAGTATACAGACCTGTCCAATCCTTACCAGACAAACAGCCCCAAAGTATAACGTTTCCACCTCCGTGCCTGACTGGGTGTGCGGTGTTCTTTAGGCTTTAGGTCATACTCAGCCTTTCTCTTCCTCCAAACACCACAAGCCAAGTTGATGCCAAAGAGCTCCATTTTGGTTTCATCTGACCACAGCACTTTCTCCAAGCCTCTCTGAATTATTTAGATGTTCACTTGCAAACTTAAGGTGGGCCTGTATATGTGCCTGTAAAGGATTCGGACCCAACACACTGTGTTTCCGTTCGTTTTGAGCTTTTTATTGAGAACACAGTAATACTTTTTCCGGCACACTCAGCAGCCGACTTCCAGTCAGCTGCACACTCCTCTCCCCTCTGGTGTCCAACATCACTGAAAAAGGAAAATCCTTGTCAGGACAATCACATCCACCTGTCCCATGGAAGATATATATAATAATAATAGTAATTATATATATCTTCCATGTCTGAATAATCACACCACCAGCTGTCACCTTCTCAGCAAGCTTCTTGTAGGTCTTGTGGCCCTTTCCAGCCTTCTGCAGGTCCTGACATCCTTTGACCTCCTGACATCCCACCATCTTTGCCCATGGTTGTGGAGAGGTTGGAGTGAGATCAGGATTATCTGTAATTGACTGATTAACTGAGTGATCTGTAATCTGCCTGCCACATGGGCGCAGAGCCAGACTGGCTAGAACAAGCTGGGTAGTAGGGGATCAAATATTTACTTTACTCAGTGACATGCAAATGAATCTATACGCTTTATTTTTCTGGATTTTTGGCTGATATTCAGTCTCTCTCCATTATAAAGAAACTACCATAAAAATTTCACACTGTTCAGTTCTTTGCAAGGGAGCAACTTCAGAAATTCAGCAGGGGCTTGAATGATTACTTCCCCCACTATAAGTGTGAGCAGTAGTTTAGCTTTTTTCCAAAATATAGGGTTAGCACCTATGATAACTTAGATCTCAGAGGTAAATTCTACACTAAAGCCAGTATGCAAATCAGTTTCCTAAAATTACAGAGTGAATAGGAAAAAAATCCCAACAAGATTATATAAACAACTTCCGAGAAAGAAAGATTATTCTATTAAAAACACAGCACAACTGCTCAGATGTGAGAAGACGTTTCTATTTTTCTAGGTCAGTGCCAGTGTGGACAGTGTACTTGCCACCCACCTGGGGACAGTCGTGTTCATGGCAAAAACTGTGAGTGTGACGACCGTCAGTGCGAGGACATCAGTGGAGAGGTCTGTGGAGGTAAGCGAACACACACAGACCCACACACACACACACACACACATTAAGTCTTTGTTGTGCCCTAAGGGGTCTTTGAAACTTTGCCGGTAGCGTTTGTAAATTTGAAGATCAGTGCACCGTGATCCTGTCTGCTCTCATTGATATCCACAGGCACAACCCTCTACACCCTTGAGCCTAATTTTAGAGAAACGTCTCTCAGCCACTGAAGCTTCTGTTTGAGGTGGCGTTCATAATTTGAACCATTTAGGCAGAGATGCTGTAATGAATAGCTCACACTAAAACATTAGAGGCTCAGTTGAATTTGATATTTCTCATTGTAGATGCTAGAGCTTGAGAAAAGACAGAGAGAGAGACTGGCAGAAGCCAGATAAAGACAAAAAAGCATTGTAGTGCAGGTCATGAGAGTCATATCAATGATTATCACAAAGCCTCTTTAATTTGACTCCACATGACTCAGAGTATTTTTTTGGATACATACACCACACGGAGATCTGCTTTTTGGGTCCTTTGCTGTAATGAAAGTGCTGGAAAAGTGATAAAATATGACACATAGACGGTTTTCCAAATAATAGCTCTTTTTTTTTCAAATTAATATCATTCTAACAACAGCGAGGAGCTTTTCCTTCACATGTATACCAAACAGGGAAGGTACTTAGTGAAACTCAGTTCACTGTTCAGTCAGTAAAGTTTCAAACTATTTGTCTTTTCTCTTAAATTCACATGTGATCTGTCTAACTGCTACCATATATCAATATGTGGATCTTCCAGGGTAGAGAGTTTTTTTTAAATGTTTTAGTGAGCTGTCTCACTATTGCATTAGTGGCGCAGTGCAGCATCTGAGGGTAATTTTCTGTAGTATTGATTGGATTATGGCCACTCATTGTCTGTTGGGCTGTCCAGGGACAATCCTTGAGGAGCCTTCTGGGTTAGCCTATCTCCAGCACTGCTGCACATGCAAACAAACATAAGCATACATACGAACAATAGGTCCACAATTATGTCTGTATACTGAAAAGCCCCTGTGTGGAAGTCACTGGGTATTTTGAGAAGCTGAAAGGCACTCTAAACAAGGTGACACGTGAGGATCAAACATATAGGAGCTTTGTTTCAAGGGGGTTTGTAAGAAACTTCATAAGTCATGGTACAGTGCTGTCAGTGCTGCTGACTGTTTGGACCTCATTGCAGACAACAGAGAAGAGACACGTGTATATAATTCAGTCCTTCTGTGTTAATAAGCTTGTCAGTCAGCTCAGTCCTTACTTGGCTCATGAGGGTTGTATCCAAAAACAAAGAACAAGAAGACAAAATTTTTACTTTGTACACTGCATTTTAGAGCGGTCCACTCTTTCTTCTGGTCCATAATTTCACCGTTTTTTTACACCTTCACTATGACAAAGACATATTCGTGTTATACGGGATAGAAAACATGGGTGGTCAGTCATACTGAACAGAAGATCACACAGGACCTTCTTCAATGTAGAGGCCACCTTGTACTTAGATGATTGAATTGGCTATAACATAATTGTGTTTTATTTCTCTTCCAAACTGGAGTTGTTTATTTTAATCTCACTGGAGCTACTCGTGACTGGATTTTGTTATTATTTGTCAGTTGGAAGTTTGAAAAGAACATCTTAGGCCCTCAGGCTTAAGGCAATAAATTGCTTTCTTTTCATATTGTATTATTAAGCGCCAAGTCTGAGTGTTGAACTTTTAAACTGTCCAGATTTTACATGCATAATTATTACTTTGATGTTTGGATTGACATGAACAGTAGTTAAAGTCTGAAGCTGGTCATTATGTTGGCTCCCACATTCATGTTTAGCCAGATTTCTGGCTGTGGGTATTAAGTGGGTATTATGACGGCTCCGTGCCCCACAAAGTCACACAGTAATCTCCAGATTTTACTGAGGTTTACTGAAACCACTGAAATCATGTCAATATATCTACAGTGAAAGTTTCTTTATGACAGGGATGTTGCTAGATACTTGCACTGTGTCTCTACTTGGATCCTTCTGTCTGTTGTGCACTTTGTACTTACTTTGATAGTGAAAGATCTTCATGGTGTCTTGAATCTGATATGCTGTTTGGTGCACTTGAAAATGACCACTACAACCTTTAAATGTCATGCCAGCTGTCCCATTTGCAACTTGTCAAGCAACATGCAACATTAAATTCTTCTTTAGTGACAATGGGAATTGAAAATGAACAGACATCAAAGCATGCATTAACAAATCAAAAGACAATAAGCTGCAAATAAATGTGCTGCTTTATGCTAACACTGGCCTCATCATTAGCATTGGCGGTGTATGCTCCTTATATTGGTTTTAAACTGTTCTGCAAATAAGCCAAAATGGCTGAGAACATACATTCCATCATAGCCAAATTGATAGCAGGTTTCACAATAATACAGCTTAGATAAAGTGTTGGGTTAATAAATGCATTAATATCAGATACCACATACCATCATGCATTTCTTTGTGAAATAATGATCAAAAATCAAAGAAATGCAAAGGAACAACAGAGGTTATCTTGCATTCTTTGTATTAATTAACCTCTGTGATCGCTTCAACAGTCTAATTCAAATGAACTATGTAAGTGCTAATGCCTGGCAAATACAGTGTGGTCACATGACATTTACAGAGGTGAGACCGAGGTTAGATGCTAGGCTGCTGAGGTCTAATTTTCACAGTTTGTGACTTTAAATTATAGTTGAGGGAAATTATAATAGGAGTCTTGTCAGTCTGCGATTACATCTAATATCTGGTATCTGCTTTGTTTGTATTTTCTACATACAAACACCCACCCTATTGGATCAGGATAAACCTTGTTCTCATTGTTCTGTTTAAAATAGACTCAAAAGAGATTCTTGCTGTGTGGTAACAGCTTTTAAACAGAAGGCAGCTTAGATCTTTTGCTCTCTCTTACTAGTTTCTTCTCTTCCTCCCTATACTCACACAGCTCCATTTTTTTCTTCCCTTTGTGGCACTGAACTCTAAACCTCTGCCAGATTCTTTCTGCAAGTAGCACAGATCTGCTGGGTTTGATACCAAGTTAACAAAATGCAATGCGATGCATGCTCCATTAAAAGCATATCTAAGTACTAAGTGAAGGCAGCTGCACTTGTTTGAGTTTTGTGAAAGGCAGGCGCAAACTAATTGAATGAGGGCTAGGTTTCTGCTCCTTTAAAGCAATTAACCACTCTCCCAAGCTGTCTGATTGAGCCAGTCGTGCATGGCTTTCTTTTTCACCCATTTGCTCAGAGAAACTTTGGCTTTAGAGTAAGTAGAAATGAACTTCTCAGTTTCTGGAAACAAATGAACAAATATTATATCTGAACCAAACTCCCTGAAGAAAAATTATAAAACACTAAGGAATATTATTCTATTATAATGTATGGGTATTTATTAAAAATTGAATAATAAATATGTCAAAACATTTTTTAAAAAGGGATACTTATTTTGTGTATTTATCATATAATATTGAATTTTATAGTAAAAAGCTGTTCCTGCAAATAAATAAATAAATAATAAAAACAAAATAATACAGAAAAATAATGATAAAAAATACCAGAATTAAAATAAATAAATATTGACTAAAATGTGCTGGTTTAAAAAAAAAATTAAATCTGTGCCTTGAAAATCTGTTCAAATTCAGTGAAATTAATCATTTAACTAAGTTTGGTTGTGTTTGTTTACATATACATAGGAGTCTTGACCGTTGAACTTTTATGGTGTTGAATCTGAAAAAATCTGAAAACAACCTGTTTGACTGACTGATGCAAACAACTATTTAAACATCCAAGGACTCAGTTGCTTCCTTTAACCAGCTACATGTCCCTGGTGTTGTGTGTGTTTTGTCTTTCATTGCCATTTTTTAAAATAAATGCATTTTATTTTGTTATTTTGCTATTGTGGTTTAACAACTCTTAAGAGCAGCTCCTTTCTTAATGGTTCCCTTTCTGTAGGATTTTAGTTAAAACAAAAAAAAGAAAGAAATTTTGAAGCAAATAGCCGTGGATTGGATCACTCCTGTGTACCTCTACATTAAACAATTTGGAGCAAGGTAAGGGTGTTCTCGTAACCACCTGGCATCTGTTGCCAGATGTGAACACAAAGGAATCAGTCAATGATGCAACTGGGTCTGCACCGCGTTTATTTAAACATAAGCATGGTGTGAGTGATGCAAGACTTCTGTTGGAGGTGGGAGACATAATTGTTATAGTGGCTGTCAAAACCACACTGATGCTAACAGCTATTTAGACATCCCGGGAGCAGTTGCCTCCTTCAGCCAATTATCGTGCATTTCCCTGATTTTATATGTGTGGTGAAAATATTTGTGTGTTTTCGTCTGCCATTGCCATTTCTTGTTTTTCATCTCTCTCTGAAGCACTGGAGATTCATTAAGGACAGGACAAGACCAGTGATGACAGTTCCTTTCATGTCCCCAGGGGAAATACAATAAGCTTGCTGCGTCTCTCTCTCATCTTCCTGTAGCTCTGCCTCCTTGTACTGCCTATTAGTGTCAAGGTTCGATGTCTGCACTGTCAACTTCCAGTATTTATGTTCTTTATTGCCGTCTTTTTTACTCTCCTGTGGCATTTCTCTCGACTTTTGCTGCTAGTGAAAGCTTTACTCTTTTTTTTTCTTTTTTTTTTAATTTTTCTTGTATTTGCAGTGTTTTCTCATGGCCATGCTCCATATTCTGTCTCCTTTTAAACGAAGGCCCTTCTGCCCTCCACCGCCAGGTCACGGTTACTGTTCATGTGGACGGTGCATCTGTGAGGAGGGCTGGTTTGGGAAGCTGTGCCAGTTCCCCAGGTCTTGTGATATGAGCGATGCCCAGAGCAAGGAGCTTTGTGAGACCTCTGATGGTGTTATATGCAGTGGAAAAGGTGAGCAATATTTCCTTTTGTTTGGTGGTGTTTGGGAAAAACATTTCTAAAAGTTAATATTTGAATTTCAACTGAGAAGAACATTTTTATGGCCCGTTTTGATAAAAAAAAAAAAAAAAAGAAAGTTTGGTAAATACACACATGTGAAATACTACATAAACACAAAATGTACATTTATTTATGTTTTAAAGATTGTAGGTCATAAGTATGAATATGATGTAGAACATTGGATTCAATATCAATGTAAACTAGCAGGAATAGCAATAATTGTATGCTAGTATAATGAACATCCACTGAAAGCTGATCATATTCCACATATAAAAAAGCAATGCAACAAAAGTATAACCACATATTTTTTCTAAAAATCTTAGAAATTCAGAAACCTATTTCCCATTCCCATTGTTTTCAAATGCACATATTATTCAAACATGTTTAATATTTAATATCTAAAGTGTGTTTTTAATTCAGTAATATAAGTAGAACCTGTAGGTTTTGAATAAATCACCACGTCCTTTGTACAAAACTACCTTGACTTTTGCTCATAGGAATGAAAATCCCTTCCCTCTTGTCTATCAGAGCTCTCCTGGGTATTTTTGTTGGGTCGATATATTGAGCATATATTATCTTAATGGTTCCCTCTCTGTTGGCCAGTAGTACTAATGCCCTGGCTCCCTATTGATTTTCCCTTTATTTTGACCCTCTCGAATTCTTCAGCATTCATAATAGAACAAATGCAGTTATATGTTCTAAAGGCAAACCATAGTAACAAATCTGATGGTGACAAGGTAATTATGTTTGACTTCTGGGTTGAGAAAAAAAAACAATCAAGAAGCCTTCAAATAATCAATACCTTAAAAACAAACTAAGAGCAGTGTGTTTAGGAAAATAAGCATTCAGTGCCTTAACAGTACATGTATGTCCAACATAAGACTTAAGATAACAGGGTAACTGAACAATCCAGTATGTTACGTATAAACCTAACCTGTGTGAAAATGTTTAAAGCACTATGTATAAGTAAAAATGACTAAAACACCACAGCAGTGATTGTCCCAGAGATAGGAACGAAAGTAGCTCAGTTGATGACGCTAATTGAGCTGGAGGGAAAATATTAGCGGACTACAGTCACTTGGGGTTATTCCTGAAATACATTATTTAGTTGAAATGCATAAATATGTCAATATACAGTGTCTGATGCTACCACAAAAGTCTTTTATAATTATTCATTTTATAACTGTGAACTTATACAATACGTGTAAACAATAATATTTTACATCATCGCTGAGTAATAGTATACAATACATTATATATGATATATATACAATCATATATATCATATATTTGAATGTAACATTACTGAGCCACAACCACTGTTGATACAGTACAAGGTATTGCTTGTGTATTATTTACATTTTACTTATCCTAATAATTTTTAACAATAATTTTCTTATTACCAAGCTATGATAAGAAGTTTAGCCAAAAACTGATACATTTGTATTCTGAGGATAAGTTGTGGTTTGATAGGAATAACTCAAGGCCTCAATTCACTATGGATGACCACATAGGATTTACATGAAAGCACAGTGAATACAGATGTTCCTCACCTAAGCCAGGGTCAGGGTGTTTTATAATGTTAAGTATGTTTCCTTTATCCCTTCTAGGAATAATAAAGAAGGTTATTAGCAGTCTGAAAAATTCATCTAGAAAGGCAGCTAAACTCAAGGAAAGCAAGGAATAGTTCAAGGGAATACTAAAAGGGAGAGATTGTCTCAATCTATTGGAGATAATCAGAGTATCAGACTTGATTGGCGATTCAGTGCAAGCAGTTATGTCCTGATCATTGAAATGAGCCTAATTCAGATAACACTAGAAGATGATGTTACTTAGAAGATTTACATTTACACTGAAACATTTTTATCATGTAGTCTGTGGTTTAAATACTTAGACTTTTATTAGGCAAACTTTTATCATGTTACCTACAGCATTATAGTCAAATAATTCAATCTCAGCTAGCTGAGTGTATTTAATTAAATGAGTAATAGAAAATTAACAAAAATGTTCTTGTTCACATCATGTATTGTGATCAAAAGGAAGATTTTGTTGCTTTTATCACTGATCTTGATATAGTTGTATTTTGAGTAATTACATTATTGTCTGATATTTATAGACTAAATTTTGGAGGTATAGAAATTTTAATTGACAGTAAATATACTGATCATTAGTTGCAGCAGGAGCAGCTGTCGACTTTATTCTTTACACTGCGCATTGTCACTACATTGTATGTATCATTAGGTGGCAAATGACACCCCGCAGCAGGATTTTTTTCTCTGTTGCATAGCAGTGAATCCACAGAAATAGACCTGCTGCTCTGAGTCCAGCCCTGCAAAGCCAAGGATGGTGTGAAAATGAAGACGAGCATGTTCATTCTCCATGCTCCGCTACACCGAGGCACAAGAGCTACCTTTCCTCGCCTCCTCCTGTTGTTTCACTGTTTCACTTTCTCTCCTTCTCCTTCTTACTTCATCTGCTCCCACCTTTCATAGTGGTTTTCCTGTAACCCAGTGAATGTGGATACAAACTGGGGGGATTGAAACCATAGTTGCTGGACCTCTGGGTGTGAGCTCAGGAAAAATAAAGTGGACAGCAGTAGATTTGTTTCTCTCTACCAGTCTTTAATACTTTATTATCCTGCTGCTGCCCTTAAGAGTGAGAGAGAGAGAGAGAGAGAATGATAGAGAGAAGAATAGACACTGATGGGCATGACAGGAAGTTTAAAGTGTGGGTGGATTGGTATCCTGGTGGTGAAAGCATATTAGTGGCCATTTCCCCAGAATACATGTCATATTCACTCAGCCCAGTATTATCTTCTGTGCAAAATAAGTAATTTACAGCAAATAACGAATATACACTGCCAAAATCCCAGCTGAAATGAAAAAAAATATGATGTTAATATACAGTTCTCAATGTGTATGCTCGTGTGTGTGTGGTCTGCATGTGTGTATTACAGGTTCCTGTCATTGTGGTAAGTGTATCTGCAATCCCCAAGACTGGTGGGTGTCCGGAGAGTACTGTGAGTGTGACGACCGAGAGTGTGATAAGCACGACGGGATCATCTGCACAGGTAATGAAATGCAAAAAAGGAGAGACAATCAATCAAATACAGTCGATACAATCAGAATAAGTAAAAATGGTAAATACTAGAAGATAATGGGTAATATAAAAGTCAAAGTCACAGCTGAGCATTTCCACCTTTGGACTGAAGTGCCCCAGAGATGAGTGCCAGATGTTTTATTTCCATGAGGGTAGTCAAGCTGAAGGTTTATGTTTTTATTACATTAGTATTTCTAACACTGAAAAGAGAGATTAGCACGCTACATTGTTGGAGTTACTGTATAATTTGCTCTTCTTCAAAACCAATTTATGTTTTAAATGTGTGTGGCTGAATTAATTTAAATGTGCAACTTGCCTCTATCTAATGGAGAGTAGTTTTATGATGTTTGAATAGAGTCGAAGGTGGGCAGGTGTGCTCAAGATGCAGAGGGGCTGGGAGAAGCAGGGACTAATTTACATTTTCAAAGGTTGGCCCTTACTAAGGATGAAAAAGGTGCTGAGTTAAATCAATGCCATTTTAATGGCCTTGCTTCTAAACATTTGTTTTTGAAAAGATCAATTTTTAGGGGTTTTCTAAAAGAAAATACTGAAGCAGAACTTTATTGAAGAGCGACACCTTAGCAGAAAGAGGGAGCCGCATGAGGAAACGAGCAGTAGTATAATGTTAAAATCAAATTACTTTCATGAGTAACAATCCCAGTGAACCAGAGATGGGGTGTGGGCTTGTGTGACAGCTGTTTTTATAGAAACAGTAAAACTAATCATAAAACAACTATCATAACAGTTTAAACTGTTAGCTTATATTAAATCTAAACACTTAAAATAGCTAGTTAAGCAGTGATTAGCTGTTAAATGCACTACATGTAATGGATGAATAGTTAAAACAGCTAAAACAGCTTGTCGTAACTGACAAAACCATGACTAACATAACTAAATTATGTCAGAAGTTTGTAAAATTTGCTTAACTGAAATCCATAATGAGCGCTTTTAAACATTTTGTACACCGTTTATTGTTGTTGTTGTTTTTTTGTACTACTCATTTTGTATTAATGTTAATGGTTGTGCCTGACAACCATAAACAACTGCATACCTATATGCCATATGGCTGTTTATCCACAGGAGCTTTATTCTCATCACTGACTGTGGAAAGTTTAGTACACATCTAATTATTTTTGCCCTGGGGGCCTGTCAGAATCTGAATAGCTTCACAAGTGCTTCTCATCATGACTTTAAGAGTCCAAATGTCAGCCTTAATGTCATTCAAATGAGCATCAGTGTTTCCAGATGCAGATCGACATTGCTTAAACACAGGGAGCAAACTAAGAAAATGCATTGGAGCATCTGGCAAATGTGCCTGACTACCATTACTGACTGCAGTATAAATGTGAAAATAACCATATCCTTGGAAGTTATTTTATTGGAATAGCGTTTTACATGGAAAGGCAATTCCAGAAAGGGATTTAATATTTGGATAAAAGAGTTGCTGTGGGTTTTTTTTTTTTTTTCCCAGATAGCAGTGATTGAGTCATTTCTTGCCGTTTTGTAAAGATTAAAAATGTTTGACAAAAGTTAGCCAATAAATTACTTTGCATCCAGAGATTTCATGGATCCTTCAGTGCTGTGGATTCTCATTACACATACAACTGATGAGTGATGTGGAAAATTTAGCATATTAGGAATGCTTGCTGGCTAATTTCATGCACTGCATACGATAATTTCAGCAATCGTATTAGAAGAGAGACAAAAATGTCTGTCGGGTCGCCTGCTACACAGGTAAATATGTGAAGCAAAATAAATGACGTTTTCTCACGATGTACAATTTTTTCAATTTGTGTTTTGTCAGTGGGATGAAAATAAAATGAAGAAGAGGTTTGAGTTTACTGTATTCATGAGAGCTGTTTAATCATGTGAAATGTTTGTGAGTCAGGAAAAAATTGGTTTAAGTAAATTCTGAATAAACTAAGAACCGACTCTTTATGTGGATGTTTTCATTCAGGAGAGCATGAACCAATAATGAATCTTCCTCTGGCACTTCTGTGAATTATTCTAAAACTCCTATAAAACATCCAGATCATTAGTAAATCTTGGAAATTTCACCTGCGCAGCAATAAATCCTTCAGGGGACAGATACAAAGTACAAAATATAGATGTGTTTATTTTAGCTATATCTTGAAATTCGGGAAGAGGTGAGCACATGTGATCATCCACATCTGAAGTTCAGAAAGTTTTTTTTTCTTTTTATACTGACTTTTTTTGTGCTTACTCGTCTTTCACATATTGGAACACAGCGAGATCCTTGACTATCTCCAAATTAGATGAAAGGAGCCTGAAAGTCTGGCTGGTTCTCGAGGCTTCCAGACACTTAAATAGACGTCGCCTATGCAGAGACCTCGAGGTCAAAGCAGAGGCTCCACTGATCATGACTTTTTCAGACCTCCCCATCATAGTAAAATCTCACAGGACTGTAAGACCAACTCTAAAAAAATAACCATTTACAGATTGTACTAAGAAAATACTCTGTAAATACTGTACTGTAAATACTCACCCAAAAAGTTATAAATCTATAAATGGAAGTGGTCAGCCAACAAATGCAGTATTTAATCCTTTTAACTATTCCCCCCAATTTTCAGCTCTTATAGGAAAATATTTAGCTTTTAATTTTTTTACGATTGGTTTTTAAATGTTTATTTCTTTGGGAACAAATGAGTTTAGGACTGAAGCCCATGGACAAGGCAGAAAAGCAGAAACATACTAAGAAATTACAGTTCTAGTCTAGGAGCATGAAATAACTCTGGTCTTGTCTTTGTAATTGCTTCTTTCCTTGTATCGCTTTCCTGGTTCTTTTCTCAACTACTTCCTTGTTGGCTTACACTCCTCCCTCCTCTCCCACAGAGATATTTGGTGGTAGATGTATCTTTTCAACCGTGTGACAGGAGACCAGCAGGAGTCCTCTTCCTAACCCCAGCACCTCTGACTGACAGCTCCGGAAGCTTATGGGGAGGTGTGGGGTATATATTGTAGCGATATAATTCCTACAGTAGGATGTTATGCCACTTTGGCCCTCTTTAGAGATAAAGAAGAAAAAACGATATGTCTTGACTATTTATCAGTCCTAAAACAACCAGTGTGAATGGGTTGGTGACTTAACTTCTCTTTTCGTCAGACTTCTGGTAATATTATGTCCTATTTCGTTTTCATTTTGTTTGTGTTCCTACTACAGGATCTGGTCAGATATATAGAGATGTTTGAGCTTTGTCCAAATGTTGTAAAAACAAAACGCGAATAAATTAATATTGAAAAGTAATTAAACTCCATGTTTCTCCTGCTGTTAAGGCAGAAGCAGTGGAAAACCACAGACTGTCCCGAGCAATGTCATTGGTCTCCATCCCCTATCAGAGAGCTGCACCCAGGGAAGCAAGGAGTGCGAAAAGAGGAACCTTGTTAAAGGTCAGGCATGATGGCACAGCTCTTTTAATTCACAGCTTTTCTTCTCACATCTCACAGGGAATGGGTTGTGCAACTGTGGCAACTGCGAGTGCTGGGACGGCTGGAACGGGAACGCTTGTGAAATCTGGGTGGGAGAAGAATACTGAGGCCAACAGAGAACAGGACACTGGGTTCAGAGAATTGAGACCTGGCTGCCCGGTGTGACCAGGAGCACCACGAGTCACGACCAAGCTGGTGAAACGCCAAGTTATCGAAACCACGGGGAGGAGAAAGGAAGACTAAACATGGACGTAGCTCTGCATTTCACAAACAGCATTCATAGTTTTATTGTACTGGTTACAAACTATCCTTTTAAAACTGGGTTTTGTAGATGAAAAGAAACAGCCATAGCTCTGTGCTTAAATCATATTACAATGTAAACATTTATGTTTTCAAAGCAGCTTTTTTTTGGATATTGTAGGAATGCTTACATATTTCAAATGGCTATATATAATAGGATGCAAGTACATGACAGTTTCAAATGCTGGAGAGAGGATAAAATGTATCATTAAGATGACTTTGTAGTAATATGTTTGATACTGTGGTCTGTTTTTACTGGTAAATGGTCTGCCCTTCCCACACTGGACTGAAAGTTTACTCGAAAGCTCGAGGCATAGGTTACGCTGAGGTTTTTATTTCTTTTTCATAATAAAACATTAAATGTGCCGCATGACACAACATTTTGCATGGAAAACAATGCAAAGACCTTAATCATACATGGTTACAAATTTGTTATAACATGACATAACTCCAATGGGCATACTTGCAATGGTATATATAGAGAGAGATATATTAGAAAATAAATCATTTTAATAGTGCCTACTCTCCTCCGTCAAACAAACAGTCTGCCCTGAAACCTTTACTGTCTTAGTAGTGGTTAAATTCTAAGTGGAAGAAACAAAGAGAAGGGAATAAATAGTTCAGTTGTGGCATGCTGGATGTCCATGTCACTTCAAATGGTGGTATCAGGGGATGAGAGCTGCACTGACACAAGAGCTCAGTCACCACTTGAAAAAAGGACCGATAAGAAGTCACAAAGAAAATTTAATGTAAATTCTACTTTGGCCTTTTTCATGCTTAAACTAGCCAATCCCCTCTGTTTTCTTTGTCTCTGAAAAATGACAGGTGCAATAATATACTGCACACTATATTGCATTAAGTATGTTACTGACATTACAGTATACCTTTATATAAATATTTTTTATTCAATATGTTGTATAATGTGTATACAACAAACACAAACTGTATAGTGTAGACAAACTCGTTGCATATATGTAAAATTAGCGGTACATACCAACAGTTCTTGATTGACATAGCCTACTACATGCAGTTCATCAATGCCATCCTCTCCCCATGCAACAGATGGGACAACATACAAAATAAGAGGTTCGAAAACAGAAGCTAGGATATTCTCGTAACACATTTGAACAAATGGGGTAACAAAGCAAAACGCGATTGGGATCTGGAGACGAAATCGACACACAACCCGTATACGAGAGAGATGAGGACGAACAAAACAAATGGCGGCTACAGCAATCCAAACAGATGTACTTGTACACACTGGTCATTTACAAAAATAAAGCCAGCCTTGAAGGAGCCAGTTAACTGGGCTGCAGGGCTGGGGCAGTCACCAGCCCAGCATGTAGAGTTTTGTAAGAGCGGAGGATGACAGTGGTTTCCAGCTCCTGTGTGTGTGTATATGACGCCATTTTTAGGATTAACAGCTTTGTACAGACAAATATTGATATCTATGTAATGTGCTTTGATGTGTTGTAATAAGAAATGGCCATGTATAATCCCAATAAACTCAGAAAAATGATATTTACCAAATCAAGTTCTTAATATAGTTGCACTTTTAGCAGCATACAGCAGCAACGATCTACTTAATGTTCTAAATCTTACTTAACTAAACTATTAGGGAAAGAAAAATCAGTAAAGCAAGACAAACATAAATACACTGATCACACAGAGCTTTGATAAACTGCTAACAGTCATGATGAAAACGCAAAACAAAGTGCAGTGAGTGTGCCGCAGCCGTGATACATGCCTGTTCAACTCCTACACTGAACTTCAGTGCTCATCCATTTGCACATAGTGAAGAACAATGCCCATACCTTACTCTTTGTAGAAAATACATGCATGTGATTATTCAAGGTATATGTACTTTTCCAAAGTGACATCAGTCAAGACCTTTGCGGATCTGAGCAGAGTTGATTATTCTGGACAGAACAAATGCTATCACAGTGAAAGCTTCCGTGAATTGAATCAGAAAGAGAATCGAGATTTGTTTTCTTTCTTTCTGTTTTTTTTTTTTTAAGAATCAGTTCTTCTTGGGATGAAAAAAAGACTTTGGTCATTTCAGAATGGATACATCTGAGTGTGTTTTTTTTTCAGTGAATAATGCTACGTGTCGTCTACATGGATGTATAGGGTGGGTGAGGCACCTTTGGCCCAGTGGGGACTGGGAACTTGTTTTTGCATGCCGGGAATCAAGGTCCAAACAGGCACGTGATAGGCCAAGATGATCAGAACTGGACTCTGCATGCTGAGCTAGAAGACAAATTCTCTCATTATAATAATAATATCTAGTCTTTTAAAAAGTTATGATTTTTAATAGTCATTTTCCCTAAGTTTTATACAGTGAAAATGTTATAATATAAGCCATCTCTTGTATATCTGCTGCAAGAAGAGGGAACACAATATTAACCTTGTCCATGCTTTAGCTTGCTGAACCAAATAGGGATGCAGCCAGTGTAAATGTCACCTACTGGTTTTCAGCCATGTTGTTTTCTGGCTTTATGTAGACACTGCTGTAAGGTGGCTGCCAGTGCTGCAGTTATAGACCATCTGGGTCAAAGCCACAAGCCTTGCCTCATAGTCCAAAGAAGTCGGTGAGTGAGGGACAGAGGCCTACAAGGCCTAGAGATATTCCTAGAGCCCACGCTCTGAAATAAGATTAAAGAAAAATAGACTTCAGATTTTCTATTTACCAGAGAAGGCGGACAGAACCGCTGGTGGGACCTAGATAGTGATATGTATACACCATTCCTTACAGCGCTCTCCCACCCACACACACATCTGTTTATAAATGTGTATGTGTGTTTGTATGTGTGTAGGGAGCTCCTCGCATTGATTGCAGTGGCGATAATTAGCACTTCATCAGCTATGATTGCAGGAGCTATCTGCCAGCCTCCAGCGTGTTTTATTGGCTGCTTTAAAAAAAAAATCTCAGATTTTCAACACAAACTTTGTGTGTCTGTCTATTAGAGTGTGTGCATATTGTAGGCAAGAAGAAAATTTGGACTCTTTTCCACATGTCTTTGCTTTTTATGCCACATTTGTGTTCATGTGTTTCTTAGAAAATCACGCAACCCCCTTGCAAAATGTTTTCTAGGTTACTTGACAAAGAGAAAAGTGTGACTAAAGATAGAAATAAAGGGAGAGGGGGACATACTTGTAAAAAATAGAGGACAACAGTCCAAATAGTTACTCTATCTATACAGTCTCTATCCCAGAACATAGCTGGTGAACTGTGGTATAGAAAATAGATCTGAAGGTACACAGACTCTGCTGCAACAGGGCATCATAGACAAGGGGGAGGTTTTTAGGGGGAATCATCATCAAGCAAAGTACCAGAAGCGTCATTGTGAAACGCACGTCCCTCCTGGGCTGGATGAAATCGGCCACCTCAGGAATCCATCTGCCTGTGCTGAGGCAGCTGGAGAATTTGGGAGAATGAGGTGGAGAAAAAGGAGGAGCGAGAGAAGAAAGGAAAGGAGGTTCGCCTGGATCTGCAGAAGGGTCTGGAGTCTAGTTGGATAAAGCCCTGTCTCCGTCGCATTCCTCCCCTCCAACACATGCACATACACTAGGCACTGGCGTGGCTATGTGGTGGGTTTGTCGGGCTTGCTGACGGGTTTCCCTCCGTTCATCACTGCCGGCTCACTTGTGCTTTTACTGGGAGGTACTGCTGCCTTGGGCACTGTCTCTCCAACATCATGCAAAGATGGCTCTCTGTACATGGCAACTGTCAGGGGCGAAAAATTAAAGAGAGAAAACAGAGAGAGTTTACACATCGAAAATGACTAAAGCAGCATCTATCCCCTATTCTTGTTCTTGAGTCCTAACATGTGGTAAAAACACAAAAATTCCTCAAATTCTCACACATTAAAGACAATAGGCAATTTACCGAAGGGAAAAAAAAAACGTGTTTTGATTAACTGGGCTTCGCACTGACTCACTTTTTTTTTCATCTATCTGGGCTGATGGAGACACAAGACACAATCTAAACACAAAGACTTTTTGACAAAGCTGCAAAAGTGTCTCATTATCCCCCACTTTACAGCCACTACACTACAGCTGTAATGGTGCCTTGACAGGACACTTCAACTTGATTCTCTGCTTAAATAATTCGAAGCAATCAGGCTGGTGGCTGACAAGATTGATGGTGGCATCTGCTGGACTATCAACATTTCATGCTGCACTTACAGAACAGCCCTGCCTCCTGTGCTCTATGCTTATAGGAGCAAAAGAATGAATCAGCACACAAATACAAAAGCATATCAAACATATACTATATTCTATACAGTTACATAGTTATACAATTAGTATTATGGAATCTTGTCATGTAGTATGATGCAGCAGTTGTCAAGCACATTATGTCAGTTTTGGGTATTTTTACATCCATACATGCATAATCATCTTTTCTGTATGTCTGCTACATACCTTCTAATGGCTTGGGCAGGAAGTGAGCAGCTGGTTTTGTTTTTTTCACTCGGTTCCCTTTCATGGCTTGGCCTTCTTTATTGAGCCCTAAGAACCAAGCTCTTCCCGACTCCTGTTGTCTGTACAACATGGACGAGTAGATCACATAGTAGTTCTCGAACACCGACTCTTTGAACTTGCATTCTGCTGTAAAGAGTTCCTGCGGAGAGACAAAAGAGGAGGAGACAGATTTTAAACAATGCTTTTGTTTTGTTTTGTGTTTACTAGAAAAAAAATGAATACGATACTTCACGAGGCTATAATCTGCACGGGGAGACATTAAAGCAGGCTTAAATCAATGATTCATGGTTCACATTGTGTAAGAATAAAAAAGATGTCAGATTCATAATTTATATTTAATGTTGAATGGGGGTCACCGGGACAAGTGTCATCTTTATTTCAAACTCGAATTGTGCAGAATAATGTGAAACCGCCCAACTAGTTAAAATGAACTTCACACTTCTGCCTGCCTTGAAAAGGATGAGCACTGCAGAGCCTCAGTCGGTGTAAGCATGCCTGATTCAGGCTGAGCCTGACGACGCAACTCTCATTCTCTCCTTGGCCTTAACCTTGACATCTGATGTTAGAGCACTCGTTTAGTCAATTAGCTCATGTTCCTGGCAGAAAGTATAGATTGTTAGACTGTGACCCCAGGACCACCACGCCTCACCCCAGATGCCAAGCCAGACTTGCTTCGCTAGTTTCTCAATGTTTTTAATTGGCAAAATCCAAAGGGGCTCATTTCCCCCCACATATTATATCTGCTTTAAGCAATTTGTCTATGACTGTATTCTGGACTTTGTTCAAATAATGATAGAGCTAATCAAGTGATTCTTTCATCCTTTACACCTCAATCTGGCTATGACAAATGAAGACAGAGGCACCACATCTCTTTCTGCTGTTACCTATTCATCTCCAGCCAGAAGGGTAATAAAAACGTTTTTTACACTGTCTGCCCCAGCAAGCTAAAAATAAAGGCATTCATTGGGGTATATTAATCAAAGCGTACAAAGGAGACATCCACCACATCTGTTGTGAGCAGTTCACACTGAATTGGTTCATAAAACCACAGGAAGTGTCATACTGCTGTGGTTTTCAATGTCTGGGGTCAGTGACAATATTCCTTAGAGATCACTATAAGGAGTACCTTCTCAGCTAGAAATATGTAAAGTCTTCATTATAATGGTTGTGTTATATGCAATATCATCACCTAACCACTGCGAACTAATTTCTATGCTAATCAATGTAAAACTAAACACACAAACATCTTTATGAAAGCGAGTCTTTGATGACTGTTTATCTATTTTTCCGCACCCCTTTGATTCTATGCTAATCTTCAGTAGATATAACAGTGATTATGTTCACAGTTGTTCAATGTGTCAGCATGCTAATAATAATTGTCCTGTTGCAGGCATTTCTTCATAAACCAGTGTAAAATATTGATCTGACAATGGTGCTTCATGAAAGGTTAGGGGATCTTTGGGGACTGTTCTCCGACACACACACACAGACACACACACACACACACACATACACACACACACACACACACACACACACACACACACACACACACACGCACGCACAAAAGAGGAAAGAAAAGAAAGGTCATTTCTGCACATTCTGTGCAGTACTATGCAAAAGTCTTGATTCACGCTTCATCAGGGAAATAGCTGCAGCAATTTGTTAAAACATCTGCAGCCATACACGGAAATACAATATATGAGGCGAAAGCAGAGTTTGTACAATTCTAAAATGCTGGAAAGTCAATACTTGTTGTGGCCACCTTTACTTTTCCGCACAGCCTGAACTCTCTTGAACTCTCTTAGTCAAGCTCTGGAGTAGTTTTCAGGAATAGTTCTCCAGGTTTCTTAAAAGCCATTCAAAACTCTTCTTTGCATATTTTTTGTCTTTTGTTCTGTTCTCTGTCAAGGTGATCCCACACGTTGTGGTCTGGGCTCTGGGGAGGCCAATCCATGACTGACAGTGTTCTGTTGTGTTTTTCCTATCCAGACATGCTTTTACTGCACTGGGATCATTGTCGTACTGAAAAATTAAGCCATTGCCAATCAGGCATTTTCCCGATGGCATTGCATGGTGGATCAAAATATGACTAAAACCAGGATAGAGCCTTCACTGTGTTTTACATGCATTGTTGTACCTCTTTCCTGACCTACTCTATACATACTGTACTGACAATGACTTGAATCAGAGATTTCACATTTGGATACATCACGCCATAAGACTTGTTGCCACTGATTTTCAGTTCAGTTCTTGTGTGTAAAAGCGAATACTCCCTGACTACTTGGAAGTGATTGCTGCATGCTGCTTGCAGTCGTTGTGCTGAAGCCTCAGTCACACAGGGCTACACACCAGTCAGTAGTAACCACCGATCGCTGGGGGAAAAATGTGTATTGCCCAACCAGTTGGTGCGTAGTTTCCTGAGGCTGACTGTCACTAGGTGAAATGAAAAGAGGTATACGGTGCTTTACAGGAAATCTCCTTGAGATTGATTTGGCTGCTAGATTGTCACTCTAACCCATAGTTTGCATGGAAGAAACTGACTTATCTGCAAAGGCTTGTCAACTGCTCGCTAAGTGATCGCAAAACTGTGAGGAGTGTGATGCAAACAGGAAACAAACACCATTCATCTTCTGAGTACTGTATAAGACTTTGAAACATGTGGTTTCAGGAATAAGGCACAACTTGGTGCCACAACCTCTTTGCGACTACTTTCACTGAGTGACATCGAGCAGTTAAGCAACCGGCTGAGTAATGGATATGCCATCCTTATGACCAAAGGTTTTCAGGGAATTGTTAACTGGTTTCCAGCCCTTACAATTAGATGTTGAAATATTTCACCCAGTATGACCAAATGTATCTGATGGTGCAAGATAAAATGCAGGTGAAACCCAAGTCACTTGAGTTCATTCTCTGAGATGTATCACACCTTCTACCAAATTTTCACGGAAATCCACGCAGTAGATTCTGAACAGTTTCCACTAATAACAGACACGGCAGTCAGCCGGAAGAATATTGAGCAGGATTTATCTCATGGGGTTTCTTCACAGCAACATTTCATGGTAATACATCAAAATGTTGCTGAGATATTTCAGCCTGAATAAAGCAGTGGCCTAATAAATCTTGCCATCTCTGGAGAGAAAAAAGTTCTCCTCTCTTGAATATCAGATTTTTCATAGTTGGGGATGATGGGGCTCTCTCTGTAGCGGCAGAGGTCATTATTTATGGGCTAAATGCTTAGTTTGGAACACAGGACACACAATGCCATGATTATCATGTAATTAGCGCTTTGCTGAATTACCCCTGTCAGAGCTTATCCTCCAGACACTATTCAGCTGAAAGGAGAGCTGAGCAGGAAGGAGCAGAAAGACACTTGGGATTACAATAATGATCCTAAGAAGCACCCGGCTGCATTTTGAGTGTCCTTTCTATCCTTGCTCGAGGACTCGTGGGCATTTCTGAGTGGAAGGTACAAATGCATGATGCATAACACCAGCATCAGCTGACGTGTCAGATAAACAAAACTCCTGTGAACGTCCACAGTCGGTTGCAGATATAAAGTATTGAAATCGTTATTGCAGGTCTTCAGAGGTACTGAGAGGTCAGGGTGGTATGGTTAGATATTTGTCGGAAAAATTCAGCTCCCTGACTTTGGTCTGTCTCGACAGTGATTACATTACACAAGAGACTTAACTTCAGTCTATTCTAGTGGTGAATGTAGGGATTAGGATCAGAACTATTAATGCTGCTTTTATAGCAGACCGCAGAGGCTGAGCAGGACAATCCACTGATAGGCAGACAAACTGCAGGCTGAAGCAATAAAAACGGAGCCTTACATGACAAAACCCTGAGCACGAGCCCGAGCGCGTTCAAATCAAACAAGCATTCTCTCCGGATGATGATGCGCAAGCTCAACCCCATCATTATTTGTCGTGTGTCAGCGGCAAGCAGTAGTTTGTCATATGGCTGCTTATTATGTCCAAGCTGTCAGTAAGGGGGGAATGAGTCCACACTGCCAGGGAGGTGAAAGAACATGGTTTTATTGGCTGTACACAAGAGTTTGCAGCAAATTGTGGAAAAATGCTGTCTTAAGGGGCGGCTGTCATTTTTCTTCTGGATGAAACACCAAAAAAAGAACAAATTCATTTGTTAAACAAACTAACCACTGTTCTTTAAGAGTGGTTTAAATGATTTTTCATGCTATAGAAAACTGTTGCTGAGCCGATTAGAAGCAAAACGTTTTTACCTTCATGGTTCCTTGACTTGATTCAACAAGGTAATTAATTCTGCTTTTTCCTCGTCAGGTGAGCTGCACCCCAGGTAATTAGGCACATCATTTTGATGCCGGTCCAGCACTGATTACTTATATAACACCTACAAAACAGCCTGGAGTCAAAGCAATCTATAAGCTGGAGCCAAGTCCGTAATTGTGGTTAATCAAATGCCTTCATATAGATGCACGTCTCTGTTTATGCAGGCTGAGCAAGTGGAGGTGGTTTGTTTGTGGAATGAGACGTCTGGTCAACATAATCAGTTTGATTGGAGTTTGGAGCAGTGGAGGCAGCTATAGCAGACAAAATGTTGATTGCATTTGAAGCGTGTATTTCAGTCATATCATTTGTCATATTCGTTGTCTTAACCCAAAACATCCCTCTTTTTTTCATTTGTTCTAATTTCATCACTTCAAGAAAATGTATGTGAGTACCCAAGCAGAGATTAGGGACAGCTAGAAACTACATCCATATTATGCCTCTTTTCTACTAGTAGCTCCTCGACCTGACTCGAATCGACTCTGTTCTACTGTGCTTGGTTCGGTCATTTTTCATTACAACTGAGTACCACATCAGTGTGTGTGGGGTCGCTGTAGGAGCATGGCCAAAAGTCCTGTGATGTCATTTGTATGCGACACAAACACAGCACAACAACTGAAGATATCAAGGCTGCTGCTCAGTCTATCGCTTTTTGTCTGACTCAGTTTTTGTGCAGCTGTTTCCCTCGTTGCCAGGTTTCAAAAATGGCGGTTTGACTTATGTGAAGAAGTTGCTCTCATTAATCAGCAAGTGATGCCAATTAGTGGTGTGCAGTCTGCTGATGTCATATTTTTGGATCAACTCAGCTCGCCCCGGCTGAGCAGGTACTAAAAAGTATCTGGTACCAGGAACTACCACCTAATGGAAAACCCTAAAAACCAAGTTGAGTTGTGCCGAGTTGATATTAGTGTACTAGTCATATTGTGCATATTAACTTTATCGTGTCAAAATAGGAATTAAACCTCTCCAAATAGTTGACCCAAAACTGATCAACGATTTAGCCTGCTCACACTTTACAACAGGGTAAATGGAGATTAAATGATTAAATGACACGGTCTGCTCAAATTGACAAAACTGAAGGGAGTCACCCAGATTTGTAGTATTCTGCAGACATTTAGCCTCTTTTAGCTTCTTGTATAGAATTCACAGACTGCAACTTTACTGTTTGGCTTCACTCTCACCCCATTCAAATTACTGCTGTTGTTCCACGACTCTTGGCTAAACAGTTACAGCATCAGTTTCTGAACAACTCAATCAGGTATTGGTGTCTTTTTTGTTTTGCTGCCTGAAAGGGACAAAATCTTATTTTGCTGCATTAATTTGATGAAAAGTAAACCGCTAGAGCTGAATTTAATGAGACCTTTGCTTGTCTCACAGATAATTTTCTTTGAATGGCATGTCGCAAATATTTTTTATGTACATGGAAGAGTCTTAAGAGTGCTTTAGCTAAGCCACCATTCCAGTGGGACTTTATTAAGGTAAAACAAACACCTGGCTTTTCTAAAACCCAATTGTGCTTTTCTTGAAAAAATATTGCTGCGGGATTGATTTTGTTGTTTTGTGTTCACCACAGGCAAATGTAGTACATTTAGAAGGACAAGCCAGATTCACTGAAAAATTCATGGGTTACGTTCATGTAAAAACAAAAACAAAAATCTTTTTTTTCCTTGTTTAAAATCTTTGGCATTAAATTCCCCTTATAACAAAAAAGTACCCCAAGCAATTCTGATGTTGACATATGAATTTGAAGCTATATGAAAAACCAGAAAATCTTTACATTCAGAGGTGTGCGCTAAATATTTTCTACCCAACATCAAACTGATATTTTGGGAAAACATGGGTGACACTGAAGGAGAACAGGGAGAAGGAGACTCAGACACACTACACACTTTCACACCAGTGGAAAATCGAATCATTTTTGAGGCACCAAACGGTTGATTTTCTTCCCACTCGATCTCCCCCGCCTGGCGCTCCACATCAGTGGCTCCCTGGCTCGTGATTGGCCATGCTCTGAATGGGAAGGCCATAATTGACCTTGGCCACAGACAGCGTGAGGGCCAAAACAGCTCAGCCCTACATAATCAGCCCCGGTCACCAAAGCAAAAAAGACAGGCACAGAAATAAAGAACAGCCAGAGCAAAACAGAAAAACTGACCAACTCATGGGGAGAAAGGTTGAGGGGGGAAGAAGTGGCTCAAGGGAGCGTTAATCTTTCTACAGAATACATTTTTAAAAAGGCACATGGATACAAAGAGAGCGTGAATTAAAAAATTCCCTGAGTAAGAGTAATTACAGTTTAAAAACAAGAGAGTCACTCTAAAACAAAGACTCTTTGGAAAAATCTCCATAAAGGTCACGATTGCAAGGCCTCCTAAAAGTAGGTGAGTCGAGGTTCATGTGGGAGGGGGCACATTATTATGCAGAGCGACTGCTCACTACCCCACTGTGGAAATGAAGAAATTGTTTATTAATGCTGGCAGCATAAAACCTGTTAATCCATGGAAAAAGGTCAACCTCTAGAAAGCTGAGCTGCATTTACAATGCCAAGCTGCTCTCATATGTATAAGAGTCACGTCGACAGTGTGTGCAGACAACGGGGGCTTCGGCAGACCTGTCTGATTATCACCCTCAGAGAAAGAGAAGGAGACGGGACCGAATGAGGAGAGCTGGTAGTAAACAGCTGGATGAATTGTGTACGGACACGGTGTACAGTTTCCGTTTTCTTTCTTTCTTTTCCCTAAACGATCTGAATGCACATCACACACAAGCATATGTGCTTATAAGAGCTAAATGATATTATGACAATAACATATACATCTTGGAAAACTTACAAACGAAAGCTTAAACTTAACGGCAGGGAGTTTATTTAAAGAAGCATACAAAAAAAAAAGCATTTCAAAAAAGAAAACAGATGACAAAAGTCAAAGTAAGATAAAGATGACTTCCTGTCTAAACCTCAAAGGCGTAATGTCAGAGAAATATCTCTTGACTTCGTTCCTTGTCTTCACAGATCTTTGGATCTGCACAAAGTGAAGCTGTCATGCTTTCCAACACTGACTCAAATGTGCAATAACACCGTGTTTTATGAGCGGCTTGGAGAATGCAGTTAAATGATGATTGCTAATCATCGAGTTCGTGTCTGGAAAAATAAAGGAAAAGAAAAATAACACATAATGAAAAATAATGATGAAAAATAAAACACAATAATACATAATGCTTAAAATTGAGTCACTTTATTGTTTATTTTTCATATTTTAATGTCTTTGGATATGCTGAAATCAAATTTCATTCTGTATTCTATAGAGGAAGATGAAGATATTTCCTTATTCACTGAAGTAGATAGATACTTCAGCGTACCATATCAGTTCATTTATGTGCACTAACTTAATATGCTTCTGCAAGCTTAACAGAAATAACCAAAAACGCATGTGCTTCACTAAGCTGCACTAACCTACATACTGTTTACTGGAAGGGTGGTAGAAAACAGTGGCACCCTTAAAGTGTTTGGCCACCAGAAGCACTTAAGCTTTCAATAAAGTTTCCCTGAAGGCACAGAGCCTTTAACACCGAACCAGTACAGCTCCCTTGGCTCATTACACACCCACACATGTGCACACAAGCACAGAGACACAAACATGCACAAAAAAAACCTTGCTGTAGGGAAATGATGCTTTTCTCAGTGAGAGATGAATCTGTAGCATGCGATATCCAATAAATATTTAGGACCTGGGTTTAAAAAGAATAAAAAGTGCCTTTCTTGGCTTGGAGTGCTCTGCTGGTTCAGTAAGAAACTCTCAAAAAAATCTCTAATGCCCTCAAAAGACAGTTTTGGAGGGCTTAATGCTGCCATGAATGATTATAGATTGTATAATAGACTTCATGCACAACAGAATTACACAAAAACAGCAAGATTTATGCCACTACTGTACTCTTACTAAACCAGTGTGTCTAAACATGTGGCGTCTTAGTAACAACATTTAAATCTAAAATAGGACAGTTTGTGATATTGAAAATCTCGGAATGAGATATTTCTTTAATATCTGTTTCATGAATTTTGATGAGTTTCAACACTGCAACAAACACCACCCCTAAACTTATTTCACTGGGGTCAGTTTGAATGTGTGGAAAGTGGAAACCATTGAAAGGTTTCATAATAAATCACTGCAGATTGTAGTGAAGAAGTATATGAGAAAAAATATTCTGTTCATATTCAATTAAAAAAACAGCATTGCAAGAGAGCCTGCTGTTGAGCAAATACACAAAGTGCAACCACCCACGCCTAGATCAGTGGGGATTAAATGTGTGCGTATGTGTGTGTGAGTATGTGTGTATCTTTGTCCACTCTGCTGCTGTTGATCCTTAAATTGGGGCCAGACTGGTGTCAAGGCAGCCGGATTTTTGCTAGATTGGCTCGTCATCTTTTGTCGGGCAAGTCAGCAATCTATTCTGTGCAACAAGCTGACAAGCATATCTCAGACATGTTGACATGTATTTCTAGAAGAGTGCATGGACATTCGCACAAGTCCAAGCACAGACATAAAGAAACAAGGATACTCAAGGCTTACAATGCAAGCCCCCCCCCGTTCAAAAAAAAACCCAAGAAGTGAGTCTGCAGGTACAGAGCTTCCTCTCCTCAGTGTTTCTGTCTCTGCTCTGTTTGAGTTGTTTACACCCTCAGGAAAAGTGTCCCAGATTTTCTAAGAGGAAATGCAGGTCCCCTCCATGTAGATTCACTTGTAAGTGACTCTCACTGTTTTGCACTTTAACAGCTTGAGATGCAGAAAATGCTGTAGTGATGTCAGACGATGGAAACTTGGTGAACAAAACTCAATGGTGGATCAGAATTAAAGAAACACTTTCTGAAGCTTAAATACTCCAAACAATTGACGAACAGCAAAACCCATCTGGATAATTGTTTCCACCACCCTGGAAGAAAGCGAAGGAGAATTTGTACACTCTTCAGGAATAAATTGATTGACGCTTTGACGCTATTGTCAGAAGGAAAGCCTGGAGTTCCTCTTCCCCAGCCAAGAACATGTCACCATCTTCTCATCTTCCAAGAGAAGACTCAGCAGACCCAGCAGAACCCGGAACAACATCGCTGCCCGGTAAAGACTTGCCGACACCTTGGACTAAATCAATAAGCGATTGTCCAGCATCCACCCGAGATTGTCTCTGGTCGAAATTCTACACCTGGAATTCCACTCCTTAAGGGAATCCTTGGAAAATGCTATGCTACAGGACACGGTCAAGTCTTTAACTGCATTAAAAAAAAAAAAGATGATCAATTTCCAGGCCCATAGCACGTGAGATAACCTGATGTTGTCAGGCATCCCAGAATCTGCTGAAGAGGAAGCAGAAGTTACCACTAAAACCTTCATCGAGATCCACCTGAGGCTTCCATAGGACACAGCGAAGAACATCACCTTCCACCGGGTCCATGACCTCAGAGCCAGGAGACCTGGCGCCCAAATATTGTGGCCAAATTCGAACATTTCAAGGAGCAGGTAAAAGGAAAGGAACAAACTTTAGCATAAACAACCAGTTCCCCAAAGAGATCCTGGAGTGACTCAAGGTCCTGTTCCCCATCCAACGCAGCTTCATTTAGAAGGGCCTCTGTGCCGTCATTGCCGTGAACTGGCTCTACATGGACGGACAACTCTACCACGACCCCTACAAGAGACTCATAGACCTGCCACAGATACAGATCAACTTAAAACCCCCGAGTTTCCTAATGTGTTCTCAGCCTGCTATAACTCTAGGCAAAGGAGAATAGCAGTTTTAATACATAAAAATATTAATTCCACAGTACTCAACACAGTTATAGACCCAGGCTTTGCAACTCATTGCGATCTCTTCACAGCAACCGTAGGGGATATACTTTCTTCTCACATGTCCATCACTCCTAATCTCGTCTGGATTATTTCCTAGTCAGCAGCTCACTGTTGAGTGACATTTCAGACACTGAGATAAACCCTATAGCTGTCAGCGATCATGCTCCCGTCTCTTTAACTCTAGTAAATAAGAAGGTCATTCCGCCAAGTAAAAAGCAGAGATTTAATACATCATTGCGTAAAGATGAAGACTTGAGGAAGGGAAAGCTGTGATGAGAGGTAAAATTATTTCATTTTCATCACATAAGAAGAAAAGCGAAAACAAACATATTCAGGAATTAGAAGAAACCATTAAATCATTAGAAGAAGCCTGTGTGTCCTAGCTGGAACAGGAAATGCTGAGCAAAATACGCAAAACTAGAATTCAATGAAATTATTGACCAAAAAACTAAATGCCACTACAAAGATTTCCCTTGCAAAATTTTGAATATGGTAACAGATCAGGTCAGTTTCTAGCTAGTCAGTTAAAAATAAGTAACACGGTATATGACCCTGAAAGAATAAACAACACTTTCAGGGACTTTTACAAAACTTTATATTCACCACAGATAAACCCATCTAAAAACAAAATTGATCTTTTTTTTTTTTTTTTTTTTTTTTACAACATAACCCTTTGGAAATGATCAGACAGTCAAGCAATGGCACTTGGTTCACCGCTGACATCAGGTGAACTGCAGGAAGCCCTGAAAAGCATGCCCAATGAAAAGGCTCCAGGTAGTGATGGATTTCCAGCAGAATTCTATAAAGAATTCTGGAAAATTCTGGATACACACCGTAAAAAAAAAAAATCCTAAAAAACCAATAATATTCTGGCAGCTGGGGCGCCAAAATAATACCAGAAAATAACAGAAAATAACTTTCCCATGAAAATACGGTTATTTTCAGTAATGACAATACAGTTTGTTGCCCTAATTTTACATGGGATTTTGCCTTTTTCAAGTGCTTTTAAACATTAAATTAGGAACATTTTAATCTGATTAAACAATGAAATTACCTATAAACAAGGTCAATGAATGCGGCAATATGAATAATAATACTTAAATGTACAGAAATATACAGTTAACAGTTGGTTTAAATAATAATGGATTGCATTCATGTAGCGCTTTATGAGACCCTCTAAGCGCTTTACAATTCCACTTTACAATTCCCCTCTGGCCATCACCAGTAGGTGGTAGGTGAAGTGTCTTGCCCAAGGACACAACAACTGTAACTGTCCGAGCCGGGGCTCAAACCGGCAACCTTCCGATTACAAGACGAACTGCCAACTCTTGAGCCACGATCGCCCTAAATAACATTATTTGATGTAAAAAAAAGTTTATAAGAATCATTTTATATATTTTTCCATAGTATTACATTTGAATTCAACAGTTCAATCTGTCAAATAACGGACAAATATTTGTGAAATTATGATACATTTGTGAATGTATTTTAACAATCTAAATATGCATATGTACAGACAAATATATTTAAAAAACAAGAAAATTATGTTTTATTAAATTTACAGTGATTTTATGTTATTTTACATTTGAAATGTAAAATCACAGTCTATTTATGTAAATTTAATGATATTCTAGAAAAACTGTACAAAACTGTAAAATACACAGTAAAATACTTTTATATTACAAATTTTTTTTTACAGTGTACGCAAGGCCAAAGTAACAGTAGTATTACAATGTGACAAATCCAGCAACATGACTGGGTTATAAATGGCCCCTGCTTTAGAAAATAACACCACATCTTAGCACAGGATCATCTGATGAGCAGCAGATATCCTGCTTTTCTGAATTATAAAATCATTTTTCACTGTTGTCTTCAGGGTTATAGCAAAACCTTGCTCTTGTAGGAAACTACAGGCAAAAGCTTGGAGTGTGCTTGGAGCAGCAATTTGCCATTATAGCACGTAATCTGACTGAAGGATGAAGCGATCTATTTTCATACAAGCAAAGATGACAAAATGTAGAATTTTTTTTCGTGTCAGGCACACCTTCATTCTTTGCCCTTTCATCTTTTGTGACACCTTGTACTGGGTGGGTGGAAGAGCGTGGCAGAGGTTGTGTTTACTCAGATAAAATGCAGTACAGTGCAGTTTTGGTAGCAGGTTTGGCATGGCATTATGCGGGAGCACCTCCTCTTATCATGAATGCAGGCACGCTCTTTTCCTAGCTTTAATTGATGCCGGATATGGACCATGAATTGTTCAGAATGCCAAAAGCTTGACAAAGGTCTTAGAACATGGCATGGCTTTTAATGAGCTGTTGCCAGAGCATGCTTTTTGCTTCTCTTTTATGTATGAATTATAAATTTAAGGTCACCAAGGCACAGCACTAAAAGAAAATCACATTGAATGGCAGCTCTGGTAAATGACAAGCAATTGGAAATCATTCTGTTGAACACAGCTAAGGTAACAGGTGCTGTACATTTGTTCAGAGAGTTACCAGTTTATATAATACATTCACTGATTAATTGGTAAATTGTGAGCTTTTTGCTTTAGTTGACTGAATCACTGGAGCCCCAACATGGCAGCAAGACTTACATATGAAATCTGAAATGTAAACTTTGTGTGCAAACAACTATAGTGTACTCTAGACTGACTCTAACTCACACAATTTAAATTATTACTAGTAAGACAGATGCTCAAGTGCAAGTACACATGAGTACACATAATCTCCAATGACTGCATTTCACACTCAGCATCATGACTCTGTGTCACTCCTGGTGACCTAAGGGTTAGAAAAAAACAGTTTTTAGTAACAGTTATGAATTTTCATATCTAAATGAAACAGATACGGTATGGACTGAAACATGGTTTGAAATATATTAAAATATATTAGTCTGATCCTGTATTCAAAAGAAGAAAAATGCTCCACTGGAGAAACACAGCAATATTCACATTTTCTCTTGTATTGGCAGCTTCTCCACATCAAGTCTACACATCAGTTGACCCAGACAAATTACAGCTGCCGGTGTTCTGAGAGGCATGTCAGAAGTCGTTATGGATGGTAATGTTATAAAAGCGGCACAACAAGGATATTGTTCACTGCAGTATATAATCTGGATAATAGAACATTGTATGAACAGACATTGATAGGTTTCTAGCTTGAACCTATTCGCTGGAACGTTGAAGGCAATGTAATAACACAGCAAGCAAGACACGAAGTAGGCAAGTTCTTTATGTTTCACGTGCACGGGAGAGAACTGGACAGGCGCCGTTCCTTCGCTTGACCCCAGTTGCTCTCGTCTGCTCCCCCGTAGCACTGCTCTTTTATTGTGGTTCTATGAATATGCATAGGGTCATTAACATATAACAGCGTACCCAGGTATACATGTGAACAAAGAATACCCTGTGTGTGTGTGTGTGTGTGTGTGTGTGTGTGTGTGTGTGTGTGTGTGCGTGTGTGTGTGTGGTCATACAATGACTTCCTAACCCTGCTGGCCTGGAAGTCCAGCAGTTCATCTAAACAAAATGCACTTAGCCTAAAACAGACATAGATACGTTTATCCTACCATAAAACAATAAGACAAGGTACGACCTCTCCCATGCTCCCAGGATGTGGGTGTGAAAGCCAGAGTGCTCTGGAATGCACACAACGTGTGTCTGCAGACTACTAAGGATCAAACTTCTATTAATCTACAACTAATTATAAAACTCTAAGCATATATGAGTAGATATTTCTAAGCATAAATGACAATCAACAATACAAAACCTAACAGACATACTGTAAATATAATGAACAGTTACCCTGCACTTATATCCCACTTTTACTAATGGATATACAGATGACTGACAATTTAAAGGAACATCCCGTTCCCGAACCCTGGAACGGGATGTTGTGGGCTTTTTGCAGTTTGGGACCTCTTTCCCTCTAAGACTGAAGTGGAGCTCCGGATCAGAACATACTTGATCTGAAGGATCACCTTTATCCTATGACAAAATATTTCTTCTGGTGGAAGTTATATTTTCCAAGATGACAGAGGGCATCCACAGGGCACAAGGAGTCAATGAACGGTTTGGTGAGTATGTAAATGAGATTAATAGTTGTTCAACTCCACCTCGTTGAACAACTTTGGGAGATTTTGGACAAAAATGTTAAACAGCTTTCTTCTCTACTGTCATCTAAAACCAAATGAGAGAATCTCTTTTGGAAAACCAGTACTTCTTCTGACCAATAAAAGTCCAGAGACTTGGAACTGTTCTCTGACACGTGGCATGCCTTACAAAGACACTTTATTCTGATTTTCCGACTTTCCCTTTAAATTGTCACTGGTCCTTCACATAAAGCCAGATGTTGGAACTGCACAGAAGTAATCCTGGAACAGCTTGAACTTCTTTTTTTCTTTTTTTGCCACTGCTAGCTCAGAACACCAGGCACTGAAAACACCCAGCTGAAAATGGCTTGACAGCAATTGGAAGTGGGCCATTTTTCCAGCTATTAGATTTGCTAGGATATGGAATGTTAGTATGGTAGTATATGATTCTTAATGACTTAGCTTAATGGCTTAGCTGATAGACCCAGTGCTAATAACAACTACTTTGTCCTCATGTTTTTCTAATAATAGCACTGTGGATATTACCCAGACAGTAATAGTATTAACTTGTACTCCGCTGGTTGTTATTTGTGATTCAGGACTTTAATCAGAAGACTTTGGTGTTTGGTCAGTGTGGTATTTATCCCACCCCTCCATCTTCACTGTGATTAGAGTGTTGGTGGAATAAAGTACATGGTACTATCACTGCAAACCATTAAAAACATGTGCTGGCCTCAGGAAAAAACAAAGGACACACCACTTTAATGGATAAAATTAGAAGGACTTATTTTTCCTTCTTGAAACTGGACTGCAGAATCACCATTTCACAATGTCCATCTCTGCTGAAACCTTGCTGACAAGCAGCTAAAGCACTCAGCCTGAACGTCTGTGCATGAGGGGAAAACAGCAGAGGATTCCCCAACAGTCTGTCTCCCTCTGAAAATAAAATGTGGCATGGCTACAGCTGGAAGGCTGAGTGAGGCAGCCAGTCAGCCAGAAAGGAACCATGAAACCAAGTAGCCTGCCAGCGGTTCAATCATAAGCCATATCCTGTCGATCATGCAGTTAACGAGTTTGCTTTGAAAAGCAAACAAGCCAAATGCTAAATTTAAACAAGGTGGAAATGCACAGAAATGGTGACACTATAACTAATGCTGCAGATAAATTGGTGGTTGGGTACATTAGGCATGGATGGGACTGCCATATTTCAGCTCGTAGTTATCACCTGCAGTTCCAACTGCCAAGGGCTGAAGCAGGATTCAAGTGCATGTTAATCTGCTTCAATATCACAAATGAACAAACACAGTGTAGGGGTATGGATACTAATACCTTAGCAATATCATCTCATGACCCGTTTTATGATCCCATAATCTGTTTTTATTCATTTTTATAAACTGGCTCTAGTAAAACCCCTATTAAATATTCAGATTTGATGAAGATCTACCACTTCAAATCAGTACCCTGACAAGTCTATACCTGATAACGTATAAACAGTCTAATGTTTATCGCAATCCACATCTAAAAACAAATACAACTTGGCAAGGCCAATTTTACGATTGATCCTGATACTGGGCTATGTTTTGTCGCAGTTCCTCTGCTATTTCTTCCTATTCTTGGATGCAGAGAAAACGTCCTGCAGGGGTGGGATTTGAAGATGTTACAGCCAAGGCCCATAGCAGCAGGTATGTTCCATGTTCAACCTCCCTCCATGTTTGAGTCTCCCAGTTCACCAGCTCTCATTTTCTTGACCCTGGTTCCCCAGTAGTGTGCTTTAGAACAACTCCAAAACTAAATTCACAGAAGACCAAATTTATCAAAACTCCTCTTTAGCACAGTGGCACAAACAACTCACAACAGGCAGTGTTTCAGTGTGGCAAGTTCTCTTGATTCTGTAGGGAAAACCTGTTCACCTGAAGGCTCACATCAGCCCTCACTGTGCAACTCTGGAAAAAAGGTCAATTCTAAGTGCTTGATGCCACTTTTCACTCACTTGCCTATACAGTTAAGCTCTTTGCTGATGTTCACTCTTGGAAAAATACAATACTTCCACCCAGAGGGGCCAGAACTGTAAAACGACTTATGCATGATGGACAAGTGGCATTTAATACAAGAGTACGTCATGAGATTTTAAGTTCAAGATCTTCAGCGGTTTCTTGTGTTCTTATCTGTTCTATCAATACGCTATACAACAGCAAGCTTCCTTTCCCCGTGTGAATATTTCTTTTTAGTGGAATACTGTGTGTGGGTGTATCACACAGATACTTCCTCTGACCTGCTGGCCTCTGCAGTGAAGCTGTGGTATTGTAACCACAAGATGGTGCAGCAAACAGTTATAAGCAACAGGTCAGAACTACAGCATTCGTTGTACTGCTTAAAAAGAGATTTCTTTCCAGAACAAGTGTAATCTCACACACTCAAAAAGCAAATATGAAGATTTTGCAGGAGGTTTGAGGAATGCAGCTCTTTCGCTGGCAAACTATTTACCGCATAGCATGTGTACACATAAATATACTTGCCCTGGAAATTGCAGTTTGTTGTGCTCCTATAGTAGCTGTTGTGTCAACTGGCTCACAGTGTGAACAGCCACATACACACTGGAGACCAGGTTTGGCTTTGATTTAAGAGAATTAATTCACATGATTTACAACCTTTCTGTAGGAGCCCTCACTATATTGATTTTTATAACTCCAGGGGTGAAGCTTGATAAAATGTTACTTTCATTTCATGGGTGGAAACAGAAAAGGAAGAAGGATGCTTGTGGAGGTAAAGAGAGGATTGCAGCTATTACACCTGCAGGCAGGCTGAACACTGAGGGCTTTTCTGTCACAGCAAAAGAACCTTCATCCTTCACACGTACACCCCCACACTTTGCTCGAGCTCCTGAGAACATTTTGAGCAAGACTTAAAACTGCAACAACGTGGGCATGACACAAAAGTCTTTCTGAAGCTTGAACCCCTATAAAACATCCATAACCATCAAAACCTCCATGGATCATTCCTTCATGTTAAATACCATTGAGGATAAACCAAAATAAGTAGCTATAGTACACTACTCAGCTACTACATGAAATCCAACATGACTGCCAGATGTTGAGTAGGCCCGTAAATAGGTCATGATGCAAAACCTGATCTTACACCTCAAAGCATGGACTATGCAAAACCCAAAGGAATCATGTAGTATCCAGCACAGCGAAGGTAGTTGCAAGGCTTCCCGCCTAGAGATGCACTGATTGCAATTTTTTTAAAGTGCTGAACCACATGACCCTGAATCCTCCCTTAGTTATGCTGCAATAGACCCAGGCTGATGCACATGATGTGCTGAGTATTTCTTCTTCACTCACCTCTTTTTACTCTCTCTGTGTTTGCACCACTCTGAATTTAATCATTACTTTAAACTTGGGCTCTCTTCCACAGTGTGTCTTTGGTCCTGTCTTCCTCCCCTCACCCATAACCCACTGTGGCAGATGGCTGCCCCTCCCTGAGCCTGGTTCTGCCGGAGGTTTCTTTCCTACTAAAACAGAGTTTTTCCTTCCCACTGTCCCGAAATGGTTGCTCATAGGGGGTCATCTTATTATTGGAATTTTCTCTCTGTTATTGTAGGGTCTTTACTTTACAATATGAAGAGCCTTGAGGTGACTGTTGTTCTGATTTGGTGTTATATAAATAAAACTGAACTGAAGAACATTCTCATATAAGTAAAATAAAAATTTAAAATATTATTAAATTAATTACATTTTATAAATATTACATTGAAAGCACAGTGGCATGGTGGTTACCACTTTTGCCTGACTGCATGGGATGGAGTGTGGAGTTTATATGTTCTCTCCATGTTTGCGTGGGTCATCTCCTGACTGCGGCTTCCTCCAACAGTCCAAAGATGTTCATTTCATGACTTCAAAGATTTCATGAGGCTAGGCTAATTGGTGGCTCTAAACTACACATAGGTGTGAATGCTTGTCTGTCTTTCTTTGTTTGCTGATAATGAGGCTTCTGACTTGTGGCTGGCTCTTAGTGCTGGACAGCTTTAGCTTTAGCCAGTTTACCTTTGCTAACCTTTTTAAAATTTTCATGCTTAGCTGGGCGAGGGGGATGATGAGATTATTTGACTTGTTGTTACAAATGTTTTCACGTTGTCGTGCTCGTCCCCCGCAGTTTACTGGCAAACTTTGTGTCTTCACTCCAGCGAAGAGCTTCTACGCTAACCACATGCTAACGTGTGGGGGTGAGTTTGCACGACTCTTTGCCTGTGCCACTGTGTGCATTTTGTGCCTACATGAAATGGACAGGCTCATTATCAGGCACGATCAGAGGCTCGTCTGAGCAAAGCACAGCGGAAATAAGTCTAAAGGTTGGTCATCTCGCCACCAAATGGTCAGTCAGAGTGAGATCCAGAGGCCAAGTCAACATCTTGAACGCTGTTCCTCAAAACATTTCCTGAACAGGTTTTTACTGTATGATAGAGTCCTTTATCCTGATGAATTGAGGCACTGCTATCAGGGACTGCTGTTACTGTTAGTGGTGGATGTGATATGTCACGCAGCAAATACCAAGCTAAAGCCCAACATTTTCTTTTGTTTACTTTTTAAAAACTTTTTTATGTTTGCAAAAATGTCTCCATTTTCAGATTGACCCCCCCCCCCCCCACACACACACACACACACACCAACATGGATTAGGTAGCCCTCTTCCATTTCTCCACACTCAGGTTTTGATGCTTACATCCCCATTGTAGAAGCTTTAGATGGTTCACCATGGGTATGGGCACTCTAAGGCTACACTAACCTATTTGCAGTGAGTCGATTCATTGTTATGAGATCTTTCTATCATTAAGTCTTTTTTGCTGTAGTAATTCAATTTCACTGTGCTAAATATAAGACACAAATTTATAATTTAAATACTTCAGCAATGAAAAACATGAGAAAAAAACAAAAAAACAAAAACTACTTGATATGTGCAGCCCCTCACAGACAATCTTCTTTTCTGGAAGAAGTGCCTGTAGCAATGAAGTCACTTTTATTAACCTGCAAGTGGTAATTTTATCATATGACATTTAATATTTATCTTTTTACCTGACGCAGAGCGACCTGCTGTGATGACCCCTTGTGAATAAGAGAGCAGCCACAAGTAGCTTTGCCTGATCTTATTATTTGGTAATATTCCAATATGTGGTGTAGATATTACAGAGGAGGCAAATGATGGTTCTACTTTAAATATTTTTTTTAAAGGTTTGCTTTACTTTCTTTGCTTTTACTGTCTCCCAAAAGGCTGAACAAGCCAAGCTGCTAATGAAATACACGTGATAACAGAACTAAAGTTGCAAAATAGTTAGCCGAAAGAAGTGCTGAGTTCATGGTCTGGGGTAAATTTGCAAATGATATGCATTATGTTTCTGTTGGGATACTGAGTTCCCGAGTACTACTTGTAGCTTTACAAGCCCTCATCTGTCCACTGCTCATTTGCACATAACAAGGCTCTAGAGGCAATAAGCACCATTGTGCCATTTGTATTTGCATGGTACTTGACATTTACACACTGGGAAAGCAATTAGGCCAGAACTAGGGCCATTAATACAGTGAACAGACTAGATGTGTTTGCTCTCATAGCTACCTCGATATGCATTCACAGAGAAATGAAAAAGATGCCATCTGCATTTCTATACTAACATTTCCTCTGTGGGTCTCAGAGAGGAATAAAGATGAAATTCACAGTTGAATTCACAGTTCAATGCGCCTACTCTTCTTCTGTTCTCCTTATTTTGCTGCTCAGCGATGTAAACATATCTTACGCTCACACACACAAAACCTCGCGTAATTTGATTTATCCATCGAGGCCTGAATCTAAGCAGCCTCAACTTTAAACGTGCAATTTCAAGTCTTTTAAAAGATAATAACAAGATAATCCAGACAAGAGCGTTGGAAACAAGACATTACAGCAGGCTGAGTAAATGTTGGTCTAAAAAGCAGTTACTGCCAATGCCTACCTATGACATATTCCCAAATTCCCAAAGTATTGGAACGTTTCTGCTTGGAAAACAGTATTTCTAGTAAGTAATCATGAAAGTTTATTCAAATAAAAAGGAAATATGCAATATTGGGCAACGGTTGGGGATCAGTGTAATCAACAGTGAACTGTTTGTATGTGATACTTTCCAAGAGTTGTAGTTTATCAAATGATTTAGTGGGGGCCAAAGGCAGTAACTAAAACCACATGGAGGCTTTTATTACAGAAGTAATTTAAAGTTGACCAAGTTTTAGTGCAGGGGTGGGCAATTTATTTTCCCAAGGGGCCACATGAGAAACTGGGACTGTTGTGGAAGGCTGCACGAGTAAGCCGAACTCAATTCTGCTCTGTAATATTTCTACTAACAATTAATTGACTTAATAACAAGCTTAGCTGACAGCTGTTGGGTTTGAATTTTATGTTGCAGAGTTAAATAAAAAATCTTTGGATGCTCAGTAACCTAACCAAATAATTCCATCTGTTTTTAGGCTTTTATTTCCTTATACAACAAAATAATATTTTAGAAGTTGCTAATCTGCTGTATTTATGCCAAAACATTGATGGTTTTGTTAAATAAAGGTGAAGGTTTTTAGCTGAATGAACAACTGATAAATGGGGGCAATTCGCACAGGTTGTCTGCACTTGTGGGCACGCTACACTGGTTATATTGATCACAGCAGGGCTTTCCCTGCTGCACACCTTGGAGTTCCCTCATCAACACCCGCCCCCTTCCCCCCTCCTTTTTTTCTTGCTTCAAACCCTCATTCTCTGAACCAGTGCACTGCTTCTACTTTTTCCAGCCTGCTGCCTTCCCATTATCTTTCAGATGCACACAGTAGCTCTCCCTCCAGCATCCTTATCAAACCAACTAACTGCTTGTGTGTTGGTCAGTTAATTTTAACAAAGATGTAAGGATTATCTTGGATGGATAAGGGAGGCAGTGCAAGCCTGACAGATCGATAGCTGGATATTGGCCACCGCGGTCGAAAGTCTGCCTACTGTGGAGGAAAAATATAGATGAAGATACTTATATAAGGAAACATTTTTTAAAGGAAAAGAAGAAAGTATTTGAGATTCATGAGGTATGCATCCGGAAACTAACAAAAAGAAGTACATACAGAGGTATATATATATTTTTATATTTGTGCAGTTATGATCTTGAATTGTTGGAAAACTGTTAATAATGTTAATTTGTCAATGTGTATTAACTTCAATAAAAATGTAATTCAACCACTCTCAATATTTCATCAAAGCAATGAAACGTATTACATTAATTACATGTAAATACTTTTTTGGCAACATCGTGGTTTCCACTGCTGTCTTGTAGCAAGAAGGTCTTAGGTTTGAATCCAGTGGTGGGCTGGGTCCTTTCTGTGTAAGGTTTGCATGTTCTCCGTGTGCCTGGTTTTCTCCAGGTTTTCCAGCTTCCTCCCACAGTCCAAAGTTGAGTGTTATATTAGTTGATGAAACTGGCCATAGGCGTTTATGTGACTGGAAATGATTGCCTGTCTCTCTATGATAGCCCTCCCACAGACTGGTGACCTGTCTTGGGTGTGCCCTGCTCTAAGGCAGCTAGGACAGGCCTCGGGATGACTGGATAGCAGTGATGGGAATAACGGCGTTACAAGTAACGGTAACGAGTGATCTAACTAATTACTATTTCTATCGTTACAACGCTGTTACCATTACTAACAAGAAAATGCGGTGCGGTCACATTACTATTTTTCAACAAACAGACGGTTGAAGCTGTCTTCAGCTTACCGCATCTTATATCAGTTGCAAACAATCGCATCAGTGCTGCTGTTTGACTGAGGAAGAATATAGTAGTCGTGGTAAGCCAATCACACGACCACTGTAAGATGACAAAGCAACAAGGTGACATATACCAGTTTTTAAATTGTGTTGATAGGCCACGTAAAACCAGAGTCAGGATAAACAATATATACGCGGCGTTTTTTCCTGAATAGTTTCGTCACGTTTACTGTCTAAGGACAGCGCTAGCAAATACTCTCTGCTTATGACCAAAAAAACCCCAAAACAAAACAAAAAACAGCCCTTTCGTGTTGGTGGAAAAATGCACCAAGATGACAAATCAAAAATGATATGGCAACATGACATTTGGTTGTTTAGGAAGAGGGGGGAAGTTTTAGGAGTGATGGCGAGAGAGAGAGAGAGCTAGAGAGAGAGAGAGAGAGACAGCAGAAAAAGAGAGAGAGCGAGTTTTGAGATGTGAGAGATTTGTGACGGTTAGCATGTTTGGAGTGTGTAGTTAATGTGTTGTCTTGTGTAGTTAGCGTGTAGCGTTGTAGATAGTTTTGTGTTGTGTGTCAGAACAATGTCTGATTTTAGATCAATTGTGTTAATACAGTATGTCAAAATGAAAACATAACTGTAAATTCAGACACGTGAGGTTGTGCTACAACCAAACAAGGCAAAGTAAATAGTTTTTAAAGGTGAAATGTAGAGGGAAAATCAAAAGTAGCTAAAAATGGCCAGTTATACCCTGGACCCCAGAGGGTTAAACTTTTTTTTTTTTAAAGTAACGCAATAGTTACTTTTCAAGTAATTAATTACTTTTAGAATCTTGTAACTCAGTTACTTTTTTGAAGAAGTAACTAGTAACTATAATTAATTACTTTTTCAAAGTAACTTGCCCAACACTGCTGGATAGATGGATTTCACCTTTACTGTTGCTTTTTCAGAAGGAAATTTTGTTGGATTGACAACATTAAACTGTGTTTGTGTAACTACATGGCTAGCTGCATCTCAGTCAGTTGTTAGCATTTCCATAAATGCATGACTGTCCCAATATATACAGGTTAAATAACTTTGCACCTTTGTGAACAGACAAATGCATTTTTATAGAAGGAAAACAATTCAACATGGTAACTGGTCAAGTTGTCTGCAGCATGAGACAGGAAGTAGGGAATGATGCATATACAGTATAACCAATAGCTATACAGTTGGAGTTAGAGAAGGCTTTGGTCTTTGAGAGAGCACTTCAAAAATCTGAGAAGGAAGAAATGTTCTGCTGGCATAATTCATGTCAGTTAAAGTGACTACCAAAAAGTAAAAATAATGCTGGAGCAAAGTAAAAGTGCATCAACAAATATGCTGGTGTGAGATAATCAGCAGAGTGACTGTGGACAAAAGTTAGGTTGTAAAGTATGATTGAATGCTAATCTAAATAGCTGCTAGCCAAGAAGCTAACAAATGAGCCCCTTAAAATGCAGAAGCTGAAGCAAATTAGCTAATGCAAGCACAATTTCTGACTCTGTGCTCCTGTAATCCAGTGTGCTATTGAAGGAAAGCTTGCAGGGATCTCATTGCATTTTATTCACTCATAAATATGTGTGAGGTAAACCAGTGATGCAGAAAACAGCTGCTCTTAATTGCCTTAAATGAACAGTGGTTAAGGGAGAGGCTAACAGACCTTAAGCTGTTGTTATAAAAAGAGATGAAGGACAAATTAGTGTTGTTTATTTGAGACTTATTGTTCAGAGAGTAAATCCAAAGATACTGTGGCAAGTGTCCTTATTTGGACTGGGTAACCCCCAGCTACGCCGAAAAACTCTCCTTTGCGCTGCCACAGTGCAAGCTGCGCTCCATAGAGCACATTGAACTGACACGATCCAGCAAAGAAGGAAAATGTCTGACAAAAAAGAATCAAATCTGTGCAATATCATAACGAGCCAAGAGCATAAAGTCATTAATAACAGCAATGTTAAATGGCTGAAGGACCAGTCGATCTATTCTTATCTTGCCTCGGCCCCTACCAGCAGTTCACCAGTTCAGCTTTGACACCCACCTCCAACCTTGTTGTTCATTAATGCATGAAGCAGCTCTCCCTCCAGCCCCTACAACCACTTTCTTTCCTGACACTGCCACTGCATTAAAGGTGGGTGAGTGAAACTCTTTAGAAATAATGAGCCCAACACCCCCCTTCCCCACAAAACCAGCCCCAGCACCTCAGCTCTGAGACTTACTCTCTTCCAGAGGCAAGATCATGTGAGTCATCATCACAGTATATGTAGATATTTGGGAATATGAAAATAATAATGTTGCCAACATATTAAGTTTTTTGGGGGGGTGTTTTTAAATGTAATCCAGTTTGTTAAATTACATCATAGGAACTTTAGATAAGCATGGTTTATAACAAATAACATCAGAGATCATTTTCAGTCTTGGCAGGTTTGCAGACACCATCAACAAAACTGTTAACTCAAAGCCATCTGCTGGCTTACGGGGTTGCATATACACTAAACAAACACACGTGCACACTTGCAGACACATGTGAACTCATACACATTGGGTGTTATAATGTTGTTTGTATCTTCTTCATACTGCATATTGATTTTAACTTTTTACACCCTGGAAGGTTTATTCATGCGTCTTGCTATAGCTGGCAAGGAAATGCAATAAGTTCAAGTATTTTAACAGGCAGTCTGACAGCCACCTTTGCCCATCCATACATCCATCCATTTTCTGCCACTTTGCAGGTTGCAGTGATAGCAATCTATCCCAAGAAGCCAAGCCCTCCATCTCCCTGCCCATCTCTTCCAGGGAACACTGAGGAGTTCTGCAGCCAGCCAAGAGCCATCCTAGTCTGATGATCAATCCAACTTAACTGGCTCCTTTTGATGTGGAGGAGTAAGAGTCCCTCCTGAATGACCAAACTCCTCACCCTGTCGTTAAGGGAAAGCTCATTTACAGCACTTGTATCTGCAGTCTCACTCTGTCACTACCCAGAGCTCATGGTCATAGATCAGAGCATGAACACAGACTGACTGGTAAATCATCCGTTTTGCATCCATGCTCAGCTCTCTTTTCACCACGACAGACCAATACAGCGTCCGCATCACTGCAGATGGCTGCCCCTCCCTGAGGTTGTTTCTGCTGAACATTTCTTCCAGTTAAAAGGGAGTTTTTCCTTGCCACTGTCGCCAAGTGCTTGCTAATAGTGGTCTGATTGTTGGGTTTTTTTTTTATTATTGTAGGGTCTTTACCTTACAATATAAAAAGCCTTGAGGCAGACTGTTGTTGGGATTTGGCTATTTCAACAATTATTCCAGGATGAGCTTGTCAATATATAGATATAAACATAGATATAGATATAAAATACAAAATTCTGCACTCATGACATGCCATGTCTTTTGTGTTAGCAAAATGGCAGAAAATTTGAGCATATCAGTATTAAAAAAACACAAGGTTTGATTATCTCATTACCAAAGTTGTCAGGAAAATATAAAATACATAAATCTAATGGTCTGCTGCCTTCAGTGTTCTTGAAGGACCAACTTCAGTTAATCCCATGCAAGCTGCTGTTCTCTTATTCTGCCTACACACAACCACCATTCACCTTCATTTTCATATTGATGTAAAGTGAAGGAGCCCTCACATCAAGCTCATCGGAGCTTTCATACATTCTGAATTGGGCACTACAGGAAATAGATGCCCTCAGTCTTCTGTGTTCATGCAGCTGATGACACAGCTTTTAACAAGTGAAGCTAAAACTGCTGCACTGCTCCACTTTGGCCCTCTCAAGGATTCCATTTCTAAAAGGAACACTCAAGTAATGTGGCAAGTCATTTTGACAATCATGAAAGGTAGCACTAACAAGTGCAGGCTGCTGATAAAGGAAGGCTGCAGTGAGAGACTCTAGTGAAGTGAGGGGATGGGGAACTAGTTCTAAAGAAAACCAGCCGACCATGAAATGCTGAACCTTTACACTTGAGAGATGGCAACAGACTGTATTAGCAGGACTGAAACATGACAACAAAATCAGCGCTAGGGAGTTGCATTCTGCGGCACCACAATTTCATCATGTATAACAAAAAACTATATAATCCAACACTTCCTTGTTTGGTTTTAGGGATTTAGTATGGTAGTCCCTGCAGAATAATCATAATTAATGATTTATGTTTTATCTCATTTGAATGTGTCTGTTTTTGCACCAGGAGCTCTATTACAGTCATCTGGAGACTTTCAGCAATCCTGTTTCTGCTACCTTCCACCAGTACAACAAGTTGGGAGAATTGCTTTGCTGTTATTACATTTCGAAAGTATCCCTGATCCAGGGAGGAGCCTGGAGGAGAAATTAGAAAGGAGTTTATTGGCTCAGATACAAAAGGAGCAGATTGAAAAGGGGGTGAGATGATTGAACTCTTCTTTATTCCATGGTGTGTCCTTTGTGCCAGGCTGTGCAGTCACTTTGATGTTATCTCTGTCATTTGAGCTCCATACTGCACCTTGGGTGCCTCACACAAAAGAATATGATGCACCACCAGAGGCCATGAATGGGCTTCCCATCTATTTTCTGCAAGAGGGAAACTCTCCTTTTGATCCGCCTCGAGTGTCACTCATTATCAAAGTATACCATTGCGGTAAAAGCCTCAGAAATGCATTTAATATGTAAAAGAATACTGTACAACTGGCCAAGTGAATACTGATTAATTAAACTAACCTCGCTTCAGGGAACTTACTAAAGAACACTTTTTTCCAATAACAACAGCTTGTTTTTCACTGTTTTTCAGTGTCCTGTGTTTGTCTCCAATCAGCATGTTTTTGTGCATTATCGTAACCATCAAAGAAGCTTCTGAAAATGTGAGTGCACTAAAATCAAATACGCCTAATCGGTAGAAAAAGGTCGACTGTCAGATTGTCGCTTGTGAAGGAACACCGTGATAATGGGAGGAACGGTTGCACCTTTCTTTCAAAAGGAGAAGAGCAGCGGCAGAAAGGAGGGGGTGGTGAAGATGGAGGAGGATGAAGAACATCTTACTGAGCTGCCATTAGTGGTCTAATTCACACACTAAGAATCAAAAAGAGACCTTTGAGTGGGTGGTTGGATTGTTGAGGGCTGATCAGAACCTCCATTAGCACAGAAATAAGCTGCAAATGGAACAGAGGAGCTGCGTGAAAAAAAGAGAAGGGCCAACGGTGTTGAAGGAACACAGTGCTCCGGCCAGGCAGAGCCAGACCCACTTCACAGCACTTCTGTTCAGCTAAACATGTCAAGAGGCTGAAGGATAAAATACCAACCACACAGAGGGATGAGAAACTCAAAGCTAACTCGCATTCCTATTACAGGTTCTTATTACTGTAGGTTAGAATCCCAAGCAATCGTGATAACACAATGTGTCAAGCACTGACAAACTGCATCTATATTAGAGTGAAGCTTTGTTTATTGAGCTGTGAAAAAAGTGTCACAGCTCCTCCATGACTGAACTAAATTTGCTAAAAGTTGCTATCCCCTTCAAGGCTGTCTCCTTGTGAAGCAATGCACTACTCCCAGCTATCCTGCTGAACTTGGATCACTGCTTTGATGACTGCCACTGTGTCAAAACATACACAGCTTGATTTGCAAAGTTCTAAATATGCTGATTAGTGAGTTAGGAGTCAGTGAGGACTGTGTTGGTCTTACCAAAAAAACTGCCGTGAGCAGAGACACGATGGCACCACTAGCATGTATCAAAGTCTGGTCATTAGTGGCAAATGTCCTCTTTCACACTTTTCACTAAATTACAACAGAGCTCTATGCTGAGAATCTCACCCTCAGGGACAAATTTATGAGTCGCAGTTTCAGTGTTGTACTCTTGACTTGATTTGAGTCACTGTCAGAGGACAGGGTGGATGAGCAAGACTGGATGCACCGCTTTAAGGTTTGGAAACTGAACGGCTCCAACTCAGAAACCTGATGTCGCAGCAAAAGACCAGCGATGATTCTTGGGATGAAAGTTGTTAGTTAGTTGCATATAGAAGTTAGTGTTTGAGGTCTATGGTGAAATGGCAGCTTCACACGTGCAAGTTATGAGAAGAGTACTTTCAAAGGACTATACAGAACAGCAAGAGCACTGGAAGAAGTTAAGCACTTCAAAAAAAGTTGGTCAGATTGAAATTGGTACAGGTTTTGAATTTTCTGGATGGATTTCTGGAATTTCTTTGAGCACATTCTTATATTTACACAACTGCCGTGCTCAAAGTTTACTTTACTTTTATGCCGGTTTAATGCAATATCATTCTGTGAACTGGAGCACATGCAAAAGAATTGAAAATGTATAAATGTGCAAACTGTGTAAGTATATGGTGAAAAAAACATCTCAATGAGAACAAGTGTCTTAATTAAAGTATGTGTTTACACGAGAAAAGGGCTCCCTGCATTTAACAAATTGTGGAATCGTGTCTTTTTGTGTGTTCTGATAGTTAGCACGGTTTCATTTATAATCCCTACTGTGCAATTCTATAACAAGAGCCACAGGATTCTAGGTCAATCCTCTCAAATGAATTTCATTTTTTGGCCTAAGTCAAGCAGTGATTAAGCAGAGGGGAATTCTACTATATACTTGAAGAATGCTCGTGCATGGTACAGTAAGAGAAGTAGCCTCTGTAAACCTCTACGGTAATGAATGAGGAATAAAAAAAGGCAATTCCCAGTCTATGCTCTGAGCATTAGGAACATGTGCAGAGCAGGAGGTGACGAGACAGTGATTCTGATGGATATCCCTGTCCAGCAGAGGGTCACTCCTCCCAATGTTCTTTCTGCTGATTGATTTGAGTGACTGGGAGAGGAGAGAGCGGAGGAGCGAGACTAGACGCACTATCTGGACTGGGTGAGGTCTTATCACTCCCTCGGCTGCCTAACCTGCCGGAGCCCGTGTTGTTTTGAAGAGAGGCCGTCAATAAGAGTGGGTGACCGTGTAGTGAAAAACAATGGCTGCTCTTCAGATGTCCTCACTCTAATAAATAACGCTGTAGCTATGAATGTTGGATATGTAGCATAGGTTTATGAATGCCGTGCTAAACATTTCAATGTGCCACATGATAAAATATATCCTGTAATTTAGCATTTTAGACCGACAGAGGTAAAAAAGATAAACAGTTTAGTTTTTTTGTTTTTTTATCCTGACCATCCTGACCGTTGTCATCAGATGCCAATTCACATAGACTGAAAAGTCGCAAGGCATTTAAGCTGATGAATAAAAATTGGACTGCATAAATTTCTGCTTAATGGGATCCCTGAGCTTCACGGAAATGCAATTATCCTGTTGCAAATGTGGTATTGCAAATATTGGAGGCATGGTCAAAGCCCCCTTACTGAAAATAGAGTCTGCCTTAATGTTAAAACTGATGATTTTATATGCATACAGCTGTACACAGGTACAAAACATAAACAGATGCCACACATTTTTAGCATTATGCTTCATTTTGTGTTATGCGGGAACAAAACTGGTGTCGTACTGAAAGCCGTGCAGAATAGAATAGAATAGAATAGAATAGAATAGAATGCTCACTGATGTGTACAGGTGGCCCTCCCCGTTCATTGCGATGTATAACCCTGTCTTCACGGATTGAATGGCGACAACTCTGAGGCCCACAGGAATAAGGTTGAACAAAGCTGGGGAACACACACGTAAAACAAGCAAACACAAACATTCATCAAAATCTCACCAAAAAATATTGAAACAGACAAACCAAACATTAAGTAAACTTTAACTAGATTGGGGTAAAACATTTAAGTAACAATCCATCATCTAAACACAAGATGTCTATCTTTAAGGCGTTGCAAAGTATGGATAATATAACTGCTGACTGCTGCATTTAGGTAATCTCAGAAGATGAATTGCAGCACAGCTGGTGGACGTGACTAGCCTAGCACAGCCTTGGCCACTCAGTGCTACCTGAGAAGCAGTTGTAATTGGGGCCACCGCTAGTGCGAGGCTGATTTAATAACACCCTTGTTGTTGTAGCAGACTTCTGGTAGGTAATGGGTATTGTTTGTATGGGGGAGAAATAAGAGGACTGGCCTGGCTGGGACATTAGGTGTGTATTTGGGAGACATGCACTAAAGGGATGCAATGAACTCAGCTGACCCTGCAAGCAACTGGAAAGGGCAGGCTTGCATCCTAGAAGAAAATCTGAGACAACTAAATGCAGAACCACTCATTTCCTTTCCTTTTTTTTTTTTTTTTTTTTGATGGCTTGCGGTCAGTTTCAACTGCCGACACCTAATTTGATCCTGGAGTTAAAATGACACGCTATCTATAATGCTTACCGTTTCAATAAGTCCCTTCAGCCTACCACATGTGACATGTGCCACATCTCTTCCTGCTGACAGGAGTAAGTGACACTGGAATCAAATTAACCACCTAGCCTGAAGTGTTAGAGGAGCAGTGCCAGAACAAGCTAATAATACCCTTTTCTCTCTGTTGAGCCTACTGTTTCCTGGTCCACTTTGCCTCTCGGGAAAAGGACCAAACTGTGTGATCCCATGGCTCTATTTAAGAGCCGTTTTTGCTCCAAAGATCAAAAATACTGACCAGACATTAGCAGAGGGTGACTACTTGGTTAATTTTTTTGTATAAGAAGAATAAATATAGAGCAGGAAACAAGCCAGACATAAAATTGTGCTCAAGAAACCTACACAGGGTAAACTTTTCTATAACCTCTGCTAGTATTTCTTTAGATTATTCCAGACACCTGTTAAAAATCTGATCTACAAGTCCAAGAGATATTTCAAGGTACTCACAGGAATTACTGCTGTCATCCTTGGTCCCATCAAGAGAGCCATCGGGGTTCATTTGCAAGTAGTATCCCTGCCTGCAATATAACCTGGTCACTATACCCTTGAGCTGGGGATCTGAAGGAAAGGGGAAAAAAGAGAAAGAACAGAGAGAATAGTTAGAATAAACTTCAAGAATGCAACTTTTTTTGATTTAATACACAACAAAAAGATTTTGTTTTCACGGCGACTTTATGGCAAAACACCGAGACACGCACAAAGTATTGCAGCTGGTGGTTTTTCACAAGCAAATCCCCAAGCCACCTTTCTGGCACATAAGCCCCATCCTGCTCAGAGATAGTCCATCCAATTATAGGTAGCAGAATTAATCTGTGGTTGCCTGACTCCCATAATGAACCCAATAGCACCCTCTCTGGGTTCTTCGTATGTAGGATGTGAGAGTGTCTGCGTGCCATCCCTTCTAGCTGCCCCGACAGGGGAATTAGCCGCATATCTACTGTAAATAAATCACTGCTGTTTAATTGCCCAGAGCCGCTGCAGCTCAGCGAGTCGTATTGTAATTTAGTTGGCATTTTGTCAGTTTGCAATAACATGACAAAAAGTGAAAGTGAAATGTAAAAAGTAAAAAGCAGTACAACACAGAAAAGGACACATTTTAATAAACCTGCGTGCGGGTGCACACTGGGACATCTCTGGAAAAAAAATATTGCTTGCTCTCAAGCTGCGCTGCGATATTTCTTCATCTGTGTGCTTTTGTGTACCTGCGCGTCTGAGGTCATATACTATCAACATTAGACTTATTGTAGAGACAGCCATCACACCAAATTTCATTCTAAGAAAACCCTAGGGAGGTGAAAAATCAACTTCACCTGAGTCCTTGCATGCTACTCGACGTGTGTGTTGGTGGGTGAGTAGAGTTATGTGGAAGAGATATAGAAAGAAACAAAGAGAGGCCGCAGAGGAGAGCTCCAGAGGTCTTGCTGAGGGCAGCATCGGGCTTTTTCCCCCCGTTACTGTGCGGCTCGGGGCATTCTCCTCTGAAATGGTTCTGTCAGTTGATGGCATTAGCCAGCTCTGAGACCTTTCCCTGGTCCCTGAAAGGGAGAGAGAATGCCTCTCTGCTGGTGGATGGGAGCAGCGGCGCTATGGCATTCATCTGCACTGCTTTGTTGCTTCACCAGAACAATGAAAAGGTGGCTAAAGCAGAATCTGACTGTCAGAGTGCCTCCGCTGTGCGCGATTCAGGCTGACAGGATGGTGACAGTATCTATCTGGTTCGCAATAATGCTAAGCTCAGTCAAAATCATTGCAGGCATTTAGCCAGAGACAGATGTCACTGTGAAGAGATCATCGTCCCTGGTCTTCTTTTTCATTGAACTTACAATACATGTGACGCGTTCTAACAGCATTGTTAGAGTGAAGGTTAGTTTGAGAACTCATTTGTGCCAGTAAAATGACAAAAAAGAAGAATAAAATTCAAAAATGTAACAAATAAAATTCAGTTTTTTCTCAAAATGTTTGGTTTATAGATTTCTGCTTAATACATGTATATGTTAAAAGGAAAATGGAAAGATTAAAATTTAAAGAATGGCTTTTTTAAAAAGCCTATTAAAAAACCTTCTCATTATTTGTCCAAACCTAGCATGAGTACTTGAACTTGGATGATCTTGGATTTTTAATATCATTCTTTTTTACCATAATCTTTCCACTTGTCTTTTTGCTATTGCTCCCTTCCATGAGCACCATTGGTTTGAGGATTATCGACAGCACTCGTGTTATCATCTTTTTTGTTTTTCCTTATAAGCATATAGCATTTTTCTTCCCATGATAACTTTTCTAGGCTCAGAAAACACTTTAAAATGTAAAATGAAAACTCAAATAGCCAATGTGCAATATGAATCTCACATTAGAAAAAACAGCAAATGGTGCTTAATAAATGACTAGGATGATTGGAAATTAATTAGAAGTCATTTATTAATGGAATTAAATCCCACATTTTGATTAATTTGTGCAAGTTTAAAATTATTCAACACCTTTTGTTCCAAACTTAGTGAAGCTAAACGACCTAGTCGTCCAAATTTGCCGTCCTCTGAGCTGGATAACTGACTTTAGTCTTGCAAAGAGAGACTCCTAACCTGCAGGTCCTGCAGCTGGGGTCGTGGCTCGAATCGAGTTCAGCTTGAATGATTTTGGTTTTACAGCACTGTGTTAGAGTAAAGGTAATGAATATATTTGTGACATAGCCTTGTGGATGGTCCGCACTCGTCTCACAGCAGGCTGCACATAAAGACCAAGTTATGCGTGGGTTGGTGTTTTTAATGCACCTTAACTTTAAACTGTGTGAGCCTTAGGAGGTGGGGTAGATGTAAGTTTCTTAATTTGTAAGAGAGACGGACAGAGAAGATGGAATGTGTACCAGTAATTGCAGCAGAGCTGAGTGCAGACTCTTTAAACTTATTTTTAAATTAGTTTACAGGTTGTGGGTCATCCCACATACCACTACGACCAAAGTGATCTCCAGCTCAGAGGATGACTCATTTGATGAATATTAGGTTATAGCTTGCAGTCGACTTTATTGCATTTTGTGCACAAATACATCAAAATCTGGGGTGAATTTTATTTCTTGCCTCTACAACAGGATTTCATGTGTTCAGGATAGTCAAGGCCTTTGAATACTATATATTAATTGCAAGTAAGGTGAGACCACCTGTCTTAGACATTGAACCTCCTTTTTTATCTAAGATATCCTCCCTTAAACTGCCTCCTTCTGTCATGATGCAAATGTTTCCACATCGTCACATTTGATGTGACCTTGAGACACTTAAACAGGTGTCTCCAGGTCCACAAACACATGCTATATCAGCTGGCATTTGTTTTTTCAAACATAGAGGTACCCAGCAGTCGGATAGAAAACCGTGGAACCTTAAGACCACTGAAGACAGGTGTGTTCTCATACAGCAGTGAGAGCTGGGAAACATGCTCACACACACACACAGAGCACTTTCCAGGACACGACAGACTAATATGGTGTTGGGTCTCCATTTGCTCTAGAAACAGTCTCAATTCTTCACAGATCAGCAAACACTGGTGTTACACACAGATTTTCATGTTTATATTTAATGAGCACACACAGCTCCCCTGAGCAAATACTATTATGTGGACACACAAACTTGGCAAACATGTGATCAATAAATGGCTTTGATCAGCATTTAACTATTGTGGAGGACAGGTGAGATTGATTCCGAGGACATCTGTCATAATTAAAACTGCATAACTGCGTATTGTATTGTGTGCGTGTGTGATGCACATGTGTGTGAGGGGAACTTGGCTCCTCTATCGTGCCATAAATCATGAAATACTGGCTGTGTTCCCTGAGGCGAGCAAGCCCGTATATCTCACACACACAGATTTCCCCTTCAGCTTCAATCATAAGTACTTCAGAGCAGCAGACAGAGTGAGCTGAAAATAAGTCAAATTAAAGCTAATTCAAGCTAATTCATTTCAATTAAAGAAGACTGAAAAGGGGGGGGGGGGGGGGGGGGGGGGGGACAAAACAATTGTTAAATGGGGAAGATAAGTCTCCGTAATACTGTGCATGATAGTTGAGCTCTATTCCAATTCTGGGGAGTGTCTCTATGAATATGTCAGTCATGTTTTTAAATACCTAGCGCATTATTTATGACTGACAAATACACTAGCATGCATTCCTGTGATATAATGGGTTTTGTAATCCTAGTCAAGCTGGCAACTCATGAATGCAACACAAGTTAAAGGTTGAACATGCTTCCAGATAATAAATAGTTATATTTACACTCATTTATTCTATTATTATCTTTTCTTTTGGGGGGGGGCAAATACAGAAAATGCTCAACAAGTGTGAAGTGTGGCTAAATGGAAGAGAATAAGAACAGGAATATTAGAATGGGAGTGAATGAAGGGTCTAAGAAGCAAACACACAAAGGAAGGATTGAGGGCTTTAAGAGTGACACAGCATTTTCAGTTCTGTCAGACAAGCTTGATATGGTGCGTACACTCTTTAAAATCCAGAAGAGCTTTGAAAACGTCTCTGTGGTGTTCTCTAAGTTGACGAGGTCTTTGACTCGTGCTTCTTTTCTTACTTATTTCTTTTCTTGTCTGTATGAAGACTACTCTGTATATAACAGCCCCAAACAGTGAAACAACAATGCTGCTTATCACAGATGGAGTCTCCAGCCTCTAATCTCACTGGACTTTCCCAGTCGCACTATTGGTTATTACAACTGAAGCACTGTATGTTTCTACATGCTTTGTTTCTAAGGAAACTGAGTTGCGGCTTGGCATCAGCGGGGGGGTTTCCTTGGAAAATAGAGAGCGTCGGAACCGTAAGACCTCAAATTGTGTTGTTTTGTAGCAGAAATCCTCTCTACGTATAAATTCAGCTGTGACGGGAAAGTTGTGAAGCGACCTCGCTGCAGTTCCCTCTTCCCCTTTCTCTCTTATTTTCTGTTGTGTCATCCCTCTGTGTGTGTGTGTGTGTGCAGGGGCACATACTCACCTCAGTACAAAGTAAGCAAGCAACATGCGGGGTACAAGGAGACACACACACACAAACACACAGGCACAGCTGCAGCAATACTTGTAGACTCCTGTCAGCCCTGCCCTGCCTGACCCACTTTGGATGTTTCTGGAATAGGAGAAGGGCTTTTCCAGCCTACAAAGGAAAAACCCTTCTTGCTTGTGTTGTCATATGAAAGGCGATCAAAGCGGCGTTCTCACTCCTTTCCTATTCCTCCTTCATCAACAACATCGCTGACATCTCATCCAATAACTCAGCCGAGACACTGGAGGCTGACTGATGACGCACTGCTCTGTCCTGTCAACATGTGCTTGAATAAACAGCCAGCGAGCGGGAAATCACTCATCTCAGCTGGCTTTTTAGATCATGTAAGGTAATCTAATGTAACATTATCTAATAATTAAGGGATCTAATCTGGTGGGAGATAATTAGAGCCACAGCAGCGAGATTATAGGCAAGTCCAAGCCACGTGTGCCCCCGGCTCGCTTACTGGGTTTGAGTGTAATAGGATTTATGACTCCCATCTAATCCCCTAAAAAATTATGGCGATCACTGGCTCTGTATTTGCTATCAAAAAGCATGGATTTAAAATTAAAGCTGATATGAAGGACGGCACACAAAATGCTTCCACGCAGCATATCCCCTGAGGTACTGACAGATGTCAGGGAGCCACATCTGTGCGGCTTAATGATCAACTACAACAAAACAAGCTCAAATACAAAGTGCCAACTGATCATTTTCTTTGAGATGCTCAGGCTTTGATACACACTGTAAGTCAATGCCAATCAATGCAGCCCATAGTGTCTGACTCACAAGATCAATATTTAAACCCAAAGGGAATACTAGACTTAGGGATTCCTTTTAATTCACCCCAACTCCCTCATCCTGACACATCTGAGAAGGAATTTGAAGCACCACAGTCTGTTTAGGCTCAGCTGTCAGAGCCCAGTGTTTTTTGTCACCTGGGAAATGACGACAACTGTGTACGTCCGAGCACGTTAATGCAACCCATGTGATCAGTGGTGCATTTGGGTTTTATTTGCTGGCAAAGAAACATCTTTTCAGGGTTCAATATTAAATTAAGTACAGCAAACAAGTCATTAGTCTTCCTAAGCTTTGTGCTCTCGTGCTAACACAGTGGAAAGAAGGGAGAGAAGGGAAGGACGTGTCTGAGAAAGAGAGAGAGAGATGAAGCAGTGAGAACAGTAACAGTGGCAGGGAGCACCCCGACAACAACGTCGCATATCAGTCGATAGAGATTTTCCCAGTTCATGTGAGACTGAAATTAATGAGGTATTTTCCCCATTAGGGCCTTTAATCAAAACGAGTACAGAAAGAAAGGAAGGGAAAACAGTGTTTGTTATAACGAGACACTCAAATATAAGGAGAAAACTACCATTTTAAAGGAGCTTCCCCCTCCTTGAATTCTTACTTTGATTTTATGTGAAGTCTCCCTCATCTTCCGGGCAGACTTGTGACACAGTTCATCAACACTTGTGCTTGAGCTGTTACTGTGGATTACCGTCACTTATTTGAAATTCAAGAGGCCGTGGGTTGCTCCAGAAAATGGCCGATCCAGGTGTGATGTTGTCATTTTATGCTTGCCAGTGAAGGCTGACTTGGCATCTACATCTCTGCACTCAGAGCAGACTGAAGTATACACCGCCCCAAATGAAAGGAAACACCAGCATACGGGCCCTTGTATTCACAGATGTGGACAGCGTCATCTGTCCACATCTGTGATCTGCGAGGGCTTCTGGATGCTGTTGACAATTTCAAATGAAAAGATAGATGCGCCACAAGCCAATTCAGAGGTGACACAAGAGGACAGACAATTAAATACACACACAGACACAGACAAAAATGGGGCAGCCACACACGCACATCCCACCACTGCACACTGTGGGCAGAAGCAGAAACGGCAGCCTGGAGGATAGCTGATTATACCCTTCCATTCTCGTGCACCCTCACCCATGGCCAGATGTGTCCTCTACGGGCTATTATACGGATCCTCTTTCATCAAAGCCATTTTAATACATGTAATCACTAAGGGCTAGTGAAGGAGACACTTCATGGTGTTGTTCTGCTCCAGTATGAACAGAGAGACTCAGCAATCAAAATGGCTCTCTTTGTGGACAAGATGAAAGAGTAAACGCTGCTTCCGTGCACATAAAGAGGAAACAAATGCAGCTTGCCAAGAGGGTTCAATCTGTTGGAGTTAGAGCATGTGTGGTGCAACAGGTCTGATACCTGATGATTCTGAGAGAAACATGCAGCTGCCTTCCATCATTCACTAACAAGGGGGAAATGACCGGAGTCATTTTCTCCCTAAATGAATTACCCTCATTTCTTTTTCTAAGGGAAACACTATTAGTGATTCCAGCAGTGAGCTGATTGTTGATATTGCTCTTTTAGCAATCCCAGGTTGCCACTTTACAGCCAAGAAATGTTCATGACGTGTTCATAATTGCATTTGGAACAAGAGGGGAGGCCACTGGCTTTAGAAATTGAAGAATTATGCTAGGATGGTGGTGGGGGTGGAGGAATTGTGTTTGAAAGGCGTAATCTCCATTCCAGCGACACTGACCTTTTACTTGCATAGAAATGAGTTTCATTTTGGGCTTCTTGTAATCTACTTATGTACAGCAGTTCAGCATATTCTGTATGTGCTTCATGGCGATCAGACCCCTTTTTAGAATCACAGAGGTGACAGCTACGTAAACCTGTCTAAACCATTTGGTACAACTCGTCAGGAGCCTGTCAGCTACCTGGGTCTGCATAGAAATCAGAGGAATGTTGGTTATTTTCAACCAACTCGACTACATACACAAAACATGGTGCTCTGTCTTCTCATAATCAACTTAAACTTTTTTTTTTTGCGCACAAAGGTTTAACGTGGCAAATGCGTCTAATAAATAAAAAGCAAACATTATTGACTCGCCCTCTCGCTGCCCTGGCTCCAAGGTTGTCGTGTTTTTTTTATAGTGCAGTCCTAATTAAGCGATCAACCAGTGGTTGAATGTATGCACATGTTTACACTGAATACACACTCTGAAGTTCCCAGACCTTGTCTCCGTAGTCTCCTCTTCCTGAGGCCGAAGATGCGCACTTTGGAGAAGATGTCGACCAGGTTCCCATTGCAGAGCCCCTTGTTCTTGTTGGGGCTCTTTCTCCGTCGGTTGGTGGAGGGTCGGTCTAAATGCTGCTCCCGTGCCTGTCTTTTCTGTCTGATCAGCCCACTTGCGATAGCAGCAGCCATGGCTCAAAATGTCACAACTGCTCAGGTCCAGTCTGCACTCGGAGCACGGACTATTCAAACAGCCGCCTCTCAGAGCTCGCAGCCCGGGTCACAGTCCCATGGTGGCGGCTATGTGGCTCGTTCCGTTATGTCAAATGCCAAATAAATATTTCTAAAAGCCGGCTTTCCTTTAAAAAAAATAATAATATCAAAATACTACATGATAATTAGCGGATTAAACCAGCTGTCACTATCACTCGAAAAATTCTTGAGCATGGTGGAAAAAAATTAGATCAGTTCATGCGTAATTCAGCACATCGGTGACTACAGTGTTGATTCCGAATATTTCCGAGGATTATTCATACCTGTGCTGTGATGTGTTTGTTCATTGTCTGTGAAATAATCAGCAGCATCGCCTCCTTAAATGTCCAGCACGGGCTTCCTCGTCCTCTCGGTGAAATCTCACCTGCTCTTTCCTCCTTTCACACTCCGTTTTTCCCCCTCTCGTTTTGCCAGACGAGGTTGCTTTTTTTGAAGTCAGTCCTTAGTCTGCGGTGGGGACGCCCGTGCATGTGCGCCGCCAGCAATTAAACAAACACAGGCGCCTCCTGCGAAGATCACAACCCGGTTCAAGGCACAGCAGCTCGGGGCGAATCCAGCTCCCAAGTTTGCAAGAAGCAATCGACGACAGGGACCCCGCGATGACCGAACGAGAGAAACACAGTTGGTAATACAGAGGAACGCGCAACCGAGCCAGAGTTGTTATGTGGAATTAATACCAAGTTATTTTCCAACTACCAGTCGACGTGTCGGCTAGTGTTCACAACACAAGCGACTGGGCGCGATAGGATCCAGGGAGGGAAAAAACATACCCAAAGCTGATCCTGCATGTGGAGATGACGTCTGCATTGTGTGACAAGCTGCATACAAATACATTAAACTTAAACCCCCCGGCGACCAGCACACAATTCGACCCAGTGCATGTTCACAAAAGAGCCCACTGCGAGGAAAACGAATGCATGGCGATCAGTGCGCAGTGGGAATAAGGGAAGAAAGTAACACCACAGACAAACGGCGCAATTTATTTTCCAACGCTGAAAGAAAAAAAAGAAATGTGGGGTGGGGGTGGACGGGGTAGGAAGTGCTTGTTTATATGCCCCAGATCAACAAACGTTTTCCATCAACAAGTCCTAACCACTCGTTAGTGCACGCCTGCTTGAAGAGGTTGCACCCCCTCCCACTTCCTCCCTGCTGACAACCGAGCCCCTGCTCGAAGAGAGAGTGTGTGTGTGTGTGTGTGTGTGTGTGTGTGTGTGTGTGTGTGTGTGTGTGTGTAGGGGGGGGGGGGGGGGGTAGATTGTAGCATTTCAGTTTTTAAGGCTTTAGTTTGGACTCTTTAGAAAGCCACATTCCCTTTACCACTACACAGTTCATGTGGAAATAAGAAAGCCAAACGCGAGGGGACAGTGTGCCATTATGAACTCCCTTTCACCTCATTATCACAGGACAGTCCATATATTTTCACATATAGTGAGTGGATTACTGCTACTCTTCTTCTTTGTTATTAATTTATTTATTTTGCTCCATCTCATGAAACCTGTTTATGTTGTTCTAATTAAGATCGATTCAAGTCGCGCGCTCCATTTGCTGTGTGCGCCTTCAGCACCAGGGACAGCGTCTCTGATTTCTGCACCATCATGGAGGTGGGTCGGGGGTGCGGGGGTGTCATTTCTTCAGTCGGTTATCATAACCTTTACTTAAACGTCCACGAGACAGCGCGAATGCCTCCGGTAAATCACGAGTAACTGAGAGAGACTCCACTCCACTCACGACCCGCATGTGAATTTAAACGCTGACCGAGACGTCTCTGATCCACGCAATAAATGCCAAGGCGAGGTTGAGGCGTCTGATCCTTTTCGTTGATTTGGGGATAAATATCATCCAATTCTCAATCACAGGCACAGAAATTAAAACTCAAGAGAGCCATCTGCTGTTTGTGGCTGTAATTAAAGAGCCTGGCTAACGGGGGACTAAAGTGTTGTACTGAATAGCTCTGATGTGCGTTCACAACACACACAAACACATGCACACACACACACATGCACACACACACCTGTTGATATCCAGCAGATGTACACATATAAGATGGACTAAAGTGACAAAGGAACGGGAAAAAATGTGTGAGGACAGATGAGCAGGTTTATAACAGCTGGATGAAAGCGCTGTTAGTGATAAAAAAACAAAAAAAAACACGAATTCCGCTTTAAAATGTTCTTTATAGATCACATAGGTTCACGAAAGACATTCAACCTGCTATGCGTGGGCTTGTGTGCTTTTCCCCCGACCCCTGATCCCACTAGATTGAGCACATATCGTGGGTGCATTAAAAGTTTATGTCCTAGGAGCCTCCTGCTGCTGTGGTGCTCTGAGAGACATGCAGTTAACGCTCCAACCAGCAGCGGACACTGTCAGCTCAACAATGGTCCCACAGCAACTTTGCAGAGCGGCACTGTCACCGTGACGGTTATGAATCGCAGAGAGCTTGTACTTAAGCTCACACATATAATGGATTTTCTTTATTCCTCTGGGTTACATCGCCTGACTGCACAAGAAATATGCATCTTCCCCTTTGAGTATATATATATACATATAGGGAGGCTGGTGAACTATAGCCTTTCCACTTTGAGTCTCACAGCATAGGCATAATATACATGAACAGCTTTTTCCTCAAAGCACATAAATTCACATGTGGAAGTCTAGTCAGAGACAACACTGTGCAATCCAGGGCAGTTCTTTCCTTTAAGCTAAACACAGCAGTGGTTGCAAAAAAGCATCGGAAAACCCCGTCAAACAGTCGAAGAGTAAAACAAAAGCGCACTTACCTACATTTTTTTTCCTTCTGTGTGTGAATGAATGAGGGTCCATGGCAGGCCCATTCCAAAGACCTATAAGCCAAGTGTTTTCCCCGTGACTTCTAATACCCCATTTATACTGCACCTTCTAGGCTCTAACATGGTTACAGCAAACTGACAGTCTGCCTTGAGCTGTTCACAGTAATTTCTTCAGGAAGGCCCTAAAAGCTTCACTCATTCTTTAAGTTGGGTCACAGAGACAGGCAGTTAGATAAACAGATGTGGACACTTTGTCTGAGGCTGCCTGCAAACACAAGGCTAAATGTTGCCTTAGGCTGGAATCTGCAAGACATTAACTAACAACAGTTATAAAATACAAGGCACACCAATGCTGGTTTTTGAACCTCTATTATTTGTGTGACACTGAGAATAACACCGTGCACATCTGGCCTTTATGGAAAACCCTGGAAACCAAGATTCATTCACAAAGATTCGGCAAAGCAGAAGCTGCAATTAATGCAACCACAGCCTCATCAGGTCAAATCATTTAAATCCAATCTCCTCTGAGAAAATGAAATTATCTTAGTTAGATGTCCTGCTGCTGAGGCAAAGCAAATGGCAACCCACAGAACTGAAGTAAACAACCCATTTGATTATTGCTGAGACTTTGCTTGAGGATAGTGGGAGGGGACATGTTGTTTTATCACCTATCCTGATAGAAAAGCCAGGCAGCAGGACTCAGCACTTCTGAGGCTCGACAATATAAAAGAACCTTAACTTTACAGAATGAAATTACATTGCATTATCAAAGACAGCAAGTTAATTCAATTTGAGAAGATTAATGATTTTTCCCAGCTCAGATTCATGTCATCCCCCTACCCCTCCATGTCTTTTTCTTCTTCCCCTTACTTTAGCTGTTTAATCAGGGAATATCATGAGTCCATCTACTGAAGTAATAAAAGCTTAGCAAGCCCAGTTATAGACTTTAAGTATCCTACAGTGCTCGTGTATGCGTCTCATTAGTTTGGATGAGTTTAATAGTCTGAGTTAATCAGAGAGCTAAGATAGACGAGTGCACATAAAGAGCCTGTATGGGGCGGCGACTGTGGAGAAATTTTATTAAGTGGTCATGAATTAAGTGCACATACTGAAACCGTGGAGATGGGAAAAGGCCAGAAAGCTCAGGGCATCGCGACCACATGATCATGAACAGTCTTATCTAGTTTGTTATTTTGCATGCTCATTACTGAACGGTTTTGCATTTGATCACTTTGAGTGAGATTCCTCTATTAGATCGTTCACTTATGACCTGAAGAAAATTATTAAAACTATGAAAACTGTCAAATTTATATAAAAACTATAGAATATTTTTAAATTAATTCCTTGTTTTATAAGCTTTATTTGACTTTATTTGAAGATGCCTTTGTGCTATCTTTGTATGTGCCGTCTTTTTCTGTCTTATTCGGAATTTCGTGAATGTTTGATCCTCTTTGGATCTTTGGTCCACGTTACTAAAGAATCCTCCTGTTGGTGAAGTTTTACTCTTGCTACTGGTTGAACACCATATGTCTAATGGTGGAACACACTAGAGAAAATTCATTGTGTTCATGGACTCTATTTTCGCCCTGATGAAGGTCTGTGTGCCAAAACGAGTCTGAATTTTAGGTTAAATATAACCACACCAATAAGAATAAAGGTAATTTGCCTTGATCTGAAAAGGCAGTGCTTTGGAGTTTTAGTGATAATTTTAGTTCATATGTCATTGGAAGAATACATTGATGCACAATTGACACTTAGGCTGGAATCACTTGTTCAGTTTTTAAGTAGTGTTCTGCAACATTCAGTGGCCTTTTATGGGCTCAAAATGTGGTCATAAATATTTTGTACTTGTAAATCAGTTTTGTATGTGTAAAAAGAATTTGTGTGTGCGTAAAAAAGATTTGTATGTGTAAAAAAGATTTGTGTGTGCGTAAAAAAGATTTGTATGTGTAAAAAAGATTTGTGTGTGCGTAAAAAAGATTTGTGTGTGTGTAAAAAAGATTTGTATGTGTAAAAAAGATTTGTGTGTGGACTTTGCCAAAAAAACCCTGCAAGTTACAAGTACGGATTTTGACCCTATTTTTCTTCCTTTCATCTGATTGGTCAATGTCATGTCAATCACAAATGTAACAATCCAATCAGAGAACAGATGGGTTTGGCTGTCGGAGGGGCACTTTTTTGAACTGCAGGTCCTTGAAGGGTGATACAGTTTGAAGCTGGAGGATCTCTATATAAATATCCGATAGCAGCTAGGTCCCCTAACTTTCAGCAGCTGTTGAAAGGATAAAGTTGTGGTATGTCAGTGGTTAGAAATACCATCATTACTTTAGGATTAGTTTAACACAAAGTCAGGGCTGACCCGGGACCATTGCTGTGAGTCACAGTGCGCAGCATAAAAGTCCTTTCACATCGGACACAGGATGTGCTGCTAATGCTAACTGCTAACTAAAAGCAAAGGATCCAGAATTTGTTGCGCTGGCTGCTGGGCTCTGTGGGTTTTTGCAGCAGCTCTACCTGTACTAGATGCACCTGCTCCTTGTCGTTTCTATCTCTGACTTTATGTCCTCTACAAGAGTTTCGGGGGGGGGGGGGATTGCTAGTTCTTCAAATGTTCAATAAAAACATGTATGCTAATTCATAACGAAGAAAGCTTTGTAATGAAGACTGTCATTTCCAAAACACTGCCCCCCCCCCCCCCCCCCCCCCCCCCCCCCCGCGGTCCGCAGCGCTGTTGAAAAGGCTGTGGAAGTCCCTGTATTAAGCACATAGACCTGTGACACAAAAATCACCAAACTCAGACCACAGACTGTTTTCCTTCGTGGTGATAAAGGAAAACGCTGGGTTGGCATGTAAAAGGGCATTTATTCCCTTCAAAGACCTGCAGTTCAAAAAAAGCGCCCCTCCGACAGCCAAACCCATCTGTTCTCTGATTGGATTGTTACATTTGTGATTGACATGACATTGACCAATCAGATGAAAGGAAGAAAAATAGGGTCAAAATCCGTACTTGTAACTTGCAGGGGTTTTTTGGCAAAGTCCACACACAAATCTTTTTTACACACACACAAATCTTTTTTACGCACACACAAATCTTTTTTACACATACAAATCTTTTTTACACACACACAAATCTTTTTTACGCACACACAAATCTTTTTTACACACACACAAATCTTTTTTACACATACAAATCTTTTTTACACATACAAATCTTTTTTACACACACACAAATCTTTTTTACACATACAAATCTTTTTTACACATACAAATCTTTTTTACGCACACACAAATTCTTTTTACACATACAAAACTGATTTACAAGTACAAAATATTTATGACCACATTTTGAGCCCATAGCCTTTTCCCCCTTTTGTTCCTTTTGTGGTGTCTTTTCATTTAAAAAAAAAAACATTCCCATTTAGTGTTTTTATTATAGTGGACACAAAGTTTTTACTAAGTTGTAAACATTTCTGTGTTTGCTGGCACACTTGTGTTCCATTACACATTCTACTCCTTTGCGGGATGCCCGGTGATTGAAAGAATACCAACAGGGAATTTCCACCATCTGTAGACAGTTTTCTAATGGTGAACTAATGAACACCAGCGTCTTTAGAAAAGCATTTTCTTCTCTGTGTATTTCCATAATGTTTCTTTGGTCCTGTGAAAGTTGCTTTTTTTTCAGCTGCTCCTTCAGGGGCTGCAGCAGCAGAAGGATTCACATGTTTGACTGGGCACACATGTTTATGCCCTTCCTGATCCAACCCTCTCTTTGTGTCTCCTCCCGGTGTCAACCAGAAGATCACTTAACAGATGTTAAGTGAACATGTTAAACACTACACTACAGCACAACTAAAATATTAAAAGTACATATGTATTGGTAAGTGTGTAAGATTTTGTCAAGAGTTGTTATGTCTTTTGTTACTGGGTTGAGGGCACATCTCAGAGACAAGATTTAGGAAAATCAGTGCATGTAGTTCAATAAAAACACAGATGATTTACAGTGTTGTACAGTGCTGTGGTTTACATCCAAAGTCTCAGTAAACATGTTAATAAATACCTCAATAGATATGTAATATATATTTTTTATTTTTTTTATTTTTCAAACTTCTAGGTTTTATTTTTGTTGTTGTTGTTCTAAAATGTTGTTTTTTTCACACTGAGTTTGAGTTGAGGTTTTAATTTAATGTCAGTAAACTATAATAACATTGATTGTGTCTATAATTTCATTACAGATTGAGATCACACAAGATTTTGTCAACATCAAGACAGAAATCCTGAGTTCACAAGCTTTTTATTGCAACAGTAAAAAGTCACATATAGAAAGCAGTAAATAATGAATAAGTGAGTGATGTGAGTTACAGCCAATATGGCGTGATAGGAAAGCAGGGCCTAGTTGTTGCTCTAATACACAAATGAAGGAATATATGAATGAATGAATGAATGAATGAATGAATGAATGAGCTTCCACGAGGTCAACCAAGAAGCAGTAACTGTTGCTTTAGTGTGAGTGAGATCATTCACTGTGAATAAATTATACATTTAAAAATGTGGCAGAACAACCTCAGAGAGACTGACTTCTGAATATGTGGAACAGCTCGCACATTACGTCTCTGCCCACAGACCTTTAAATAGCCGCTTCATCATCTCATGCAGAGTGTTATAAAAATCACTTAAATGTGCATCAGATAATTGCCCCTAGGTATACTAAATATGCCACCAGAGAATATGTATGGCCACATTACAATATGTCTCTCTGTTGCGAGTGTGATGGAGCACTGCCCTTTCTCTGGGGATGAGATTAAAGTGGGCCTGAGGTGTGGAGCCCTCCGACGGAGACATTAATGAAACACAGTGGCTTCAAACTGTTAGCTTCACTCACCAATTGCCTAAAGTCAACTAAAAAAGAGGTAGTTAACACTTATGTTGCTGAACTAGCGCAAAATGAAACAAAATAGTCTTCTTAAAGTGGAAAAAAAAATGAGTAAGAAAGAGGATGGGATTGTGGGGACATAATTATTGAATGAGGGGTCTCATAATGGTGTTTTACTTAAACAAAACTCCTAATTAAGTCTTCTTGGCAACTTTAGTTTTGAAATGGAAGGTCACTCAAAAATCAGTTATGGCTGGAGGCTTTGCTGCCACATTTAAAGCTGAGACAGCCGATTTTTGCAAGTGAAACGAGACAAATTTTGCACTAGTGGCAGTGATCAAACTAATCTCAGTGGCCTCTTGGTTGCAGTGTTTAGTTAAAAACTCAACAAAAGCTCAAAAACAAACAGTCCAATATGATGCATAACTAATTTGGGGGTGTCTAAGGACTAATATGAGCGAGTAAACAGATGTATAAAGAGAGCGAGAGATGCAAATGCAAAAGAAGATGAAAAGAGGAGAGACCAAAAGTCAGACATGCTGGGGCAAAACAATGTCACAGTTCACCGGAGAGTCAACATACTGGTCATACACATCCTCTATTCCCGCTTCACTCTCTCTTTCTGTATCACACACACACACACACACTGCTTCATCCTTTGATCCTATTTTAAGTCTGCAGCAGTGATGGAATGCGCCTTGTCAGCAGCACTGCAGAGCGAGGTTCCTTGGAGAAGCCCTGGGCAGTGTGGGAGAATATCAATTACTCTGAGCCCCTGTGGCATCGCCTGTTTCCGGATTTTAAGGCTGACACCAGCCACACAAAAAATGTGTGCTTGCGTGTGTGCATATTTTATTGTTTTGCTTGTTAGTGAATATGCATACAGAGGTGTGTAAACCAAAGCCAACTCGGAAATGAAGTGGATAGGTGTGCACATTAATATTAATCATTTCCCGACGCAGGTGAAGGACCTCTGTGTATTTCGGTGCTTCATATAATGTTAATGAGGGTGGCGCCAGGTCAGCTGAAGTTCTGTTTGTGAATTCACAAATAAGACATGAAGAAAATCAGGTCAGTGAGTTCTGATGTGAATGTAAAGAATATTCATTTAGTCGTGTCTGCAGCATAGTTTTCAATCAGGTAACTCACATTTTTAAGATAAAAGGCCAGCCAAGCAAAACCGTGTGTGTGTGTGTACGGGTTCGTACTATCCTGGTGGGGACCAAAATCTGACTTTTACTATCCTGGTGGGGACTTTCTGCACCGTGGGGACCAAAATCCAGGTCCCCTCAGGGTTGAAAGCAATTTTCACACTCAAAATGCGGTTTTACTGTCAGGGTTACAATTAGGTTATGGTAGGGTTAGGCATTCATTTTTAATGGTTAGGGTAAGGGGCTAGGGAAAGCATTATGTCAATGGGATGTCCCCACGAGGATAGCAAACCAGACAGAGTGTGTGTGTGTGTGTGTGTGTGTGTGTGTGTGTGTGTGTGTTTAAGTGCAATACACAAATGATATTGGATATGCAGATGTAAGAACAGCACAGGTCTGTCAGGATTAATGGCTACCTTTGATAACATCATCACTGCTGACACCTTTTACACATTACTGTGAACTGATTCTGCTCCCTCACTCACTCACTCTCTCTCCCTCTCTCTTTCACTCTCTCTCACGCGCGCACACACACACACACACACACACACACACTACATATTTACATTTATGCTTGCCGGTCCTCTTGAAAGAACAAGCCAAAATCAATTAGCATGAAAGAGGAAGCGGGTGATCGACAGCCCCATTGAGGTCGATGTTTAAGAAGATGTGCATGTCTGCTTTCCACATGCACACGCTCACCATGCCTGTATGGTGCATACTTTGATAACGTGTATTATTGTGTCTTGGATTTTCTCCTTGGGTTTTTGGTAGCTAGTCACAGCCAGATATAATCTGACACATAATTCCAATAAAATGGCAAACTGCTGTTTTCATATTTGTGTTTTTGCATTTATTAATTAAATTACCTATACCATGTCACAATCCCACAGGCCATTTGGACACTAGGTGTCTCTGTTTTGTTTCTGGTTGTGCTTTCTCCTGCAGATGTAAGTGATCAGCTGGATGAACTACATCAGATTCCTTCTTTCAGACTTTCTTTCCTTTGCTTTGCATGTGCACTCCTACCTATCCACAAGTGTCTCACACTACCGACTGTGATGACAAATAGCTATTCTATAAGTCTATTATGTATTTGTAAATGTATTTCTGCTTTGAGGCGGGCTGTGACAAATGCGTACTCATCCAGGATCAAAACCCGGGACATGTTGCACTTGAAGTGAGAATCAGCCCACACCTTGTGACAGGTGGGATGTGACAATTATCATAATTACAGAGCATTAAAAAGCACCAATTCACGGCTCCAGCTTCACATTTATCTCACGGACAATGAAGTGATAAGCAGTAGTCTCATCGACATGAAAAAGGCTGATTAGCTAAGATTTTCAAACATTTTGTAGTGCAACATCATTAGAGCTGAAGATGTGATTTCAACAATAGCTACAAATTCTTCAATACCATAAAATATAACAACAGTGCAACAAGAGCTGTACCAGCCCACCGTCATCCCAGACAGCAGGTGATCTGATTCTGTAATGTTTGCTTGATGAAGCTCTGTATTCACTGTACTGGGGGGAAAATGCACAACCTTGCTTGTACTGTATATACATTATAAAAAATATCCATTACTACAACATGACAAATGTGCTGTTGGTAATGAATGACTCGGAGCCATAACCATAAAAATGATGGCTCTATAAAATATTCTGTCAAATAGATGTGTTTCACATTGCACTCCTTTTAATGTTTCCTCTTTGAGCTCTATTAAGGTGTGCTCGTATGATATGGACCATAGATCTTTAATGACTAAGTATGAATAGGACCTCGGTCACCTCTGATTGAGAAGACTAATAAAGCTTTCCACATGAGACAATGAAAGACTGATGATGTCTGTAATGACCAAAATTATGGCGCTAACTGTCATTAGCCGGTGCTGCACTTTGACTGGTGTGACCCTCTTGGCTCTGAGAAGAAAGGAAGACGAAAACACGGATGATGTCCTGCCACTACAGAAGTGATGTGTGTTTGACTGTGAGCTAATGCAAGTGACAAGGGGACAAGTTTGAAGTGATGAGGTTAATACCGAAGTATGACAGCAGTAATTAACCAGGAGACATTACGGCACACTCAGACGCCCATAAACTCTGTCATAGATCAAGTGTTACCAGAACTATGAATACATCAAAAATTTCACATCTAATATATAATCAGATAGTAAGGTTTATATTCAAATAAGTGCAATATGCCACTGGACACACTCAGTTTCAGCTGTAGATGTCAAAAAAACACAAAATAACAACAAAATATGGAAAAGCATCTTTATCAAATGAATATGGAAAACATTTTAAAGTCCATTCGACTACATTTACAAAATACACCAAAACAATCCACAGGTTTGATTATAGGCCCAAGAAATGTCCTCAGGTGCTTACATCAGTTTTCAGCAACACTTGGCGAGAAGCCATTGTCAACAAAGTGATAAGCCAAATTAGGTAAGACATTTCTTTGATTGTAAGAATACACTTAAATACAGAATCGACTGAACACAACATGTGTTAACGGGGAGCTCTGTGAAATCTGAGGCTGATCTATTATGAAGTAATCTAAATCACATGTGCCCTTTAAAGAGAATCTGGTTTTGAAGCTGTAATTGGCATTCTGCAGGGGTGTCTACTTATTTTACTCGAGCTATGTCTTCTAGCACATAGAATATAACATATGGACACGTTAACAAGGTTAAATCTTCATCAGAGGGGGTCTTAAAAAACACCTCCACTTCTCCTGGGTACAAATTTACAGTTTTTTTTAAAGTACTTGGCAGACAGCTTGTTCCAAGAATATTAGAGAAGTTGCTGGAGTCTGTGGATTTAGGCTACAGTCTGACTCAATGATGTTGAGATCACAGCTCTGTGTGGGCCATACCATCTGTTACAGGACTTCTAGTTTTGTTCTTTATGAATCTGGCAGTGTGTACGCCGTCTTTTTTCTTGCTAAAGGACGAATTGGCGATGGTGCTGACACCTGCTCAGTGGCACTGCATGTTTAATAGGATTTCTTCATAAGACAAGTCACCTAAAAGTTACTTATAGTACCGTGCACACATTTGGAAGGCAAATTTTCTTACACAGAAATCTGTGGTTCAGATTTGCAATATTTTGTTAGTTGTGCATGCAAACATGAAGCTCTTTTATCTTTTTATCTTTATATTTTAAACAAAAAGAAGAAGTATCATAGGTAGAGTTTAGGTTATGTGTGCAATAAACTGGCATTTCCCAGCCTGCCATATTAATTCATTTACAGGAAACAACAGCAACAGCATTAAAATATTGTGACTCCACTGTAACAAGGTTTCAGGAGATATAAGACCTCTTCCACCAAATGAGCAACTTATTATGTTGCTCACAGTATAAATTGTCTACTATATTCCTATTTCGATGTTTACTTTTTGACTTGACACATTATAGCATATTGATAGTTTAATTGTCAAGATAATGTGGACTCTTTTCTCTTTACTGTCTTTATAATTCTTTTACTTCTTTGAAATTGCTTTACTAGATTTTAGCCACTAGAGAGCAGTGCAGAGCTCAGCAGGACCCTGCTGCAGGATTAGAGTAATGATCAAGGAGAGGAGCTGCTCTGCACAGAGCATATGTGCTTCCACTCTAAAAAGTTCACGTTCTTTCCCTAAAACTACATTTCTGTGCACTGTGATGTCTTTTATAATGACAATAAATAATTCTATGTAAATGGAAGCGCATCGACTTTAATTTGCATCCAGCAACGTGTATCGCAAAAATAAAATAATTTTTTAAAAAGATTCTAGTGAATTAAACATAGGCTCCTTTTCTGGGAAACTAACAGTGTGTCATGTTGGTACATTGTCCTGAGTGTAAGCACTATATTTAGATTCTAAATGTTCCAGTGCACTTAGGCAACCATCTGTCAGAAGACTTACTGGACTGGATCGAAAGTGAAGCGTTTCACTGGAGAACAAAGAAGCTGTATTCTTAAGACAACCAAGATGCCCTCAAGTGGCCAAAACGGGCAACATTGCAAATGCTGTGCGAACATGTGAGTCTTGATGATGATAGCCCACTGTGTCTCATCACTTTATCGAAATCATCTCCATGTCAGTCAATACTCATAAAAGATCTGACAACATGATGTAAACAGCAGTGATCTCAGTGCAGAGTTATGGCCTAACAAGAGGAAGTGAGCAGTAACTAATATTAGAGTCAGTAGTGATAAACCAAAAGCTGATAGTGGGTTTCTGGGTGCTGTAAAACACTTATCGATCATCTTTTGGCAACAGGTATTTACTATATATGAATTCATATTTCACATTAATATATCTATGTCAACATCCACGTCAGATGAGACGAGGAAACAGCATGAAGACAACAAATGAAATAAAGAAAAAGACAAAAAAAACTGGAAAAGGCATTTATTTTCATTTTGTTACGCAATAGAGGCACACTGGGCACACTCTATGATATATGGATCAGAGCCTTAGGGCGCATAGCTTCCAATAGCATTCAGTGGTGCAGTGATGTCAGGTCACACTACACACTAACAGAGGAAGACACTGTTGATGTGAACAGTGGAGCACAGCCAGACGAGCGCTCTCGATATGGTGCAGAAAGCAGACATTAGCCTTTACCAGACAATCGCTGGCTCTCAGAATACACCATGTCACCGCAAGTCACCGTTTAATCAACCAGACAAAGGAAAATCCACATCAGAGTTACAAAGACCCTCTTAGAGCTCGTGCTTATGTTAGCTTGAGGTGTCACGGGTTAAAGGTTGAGGCAGAGAGACAAGTTCCACATGCGAGTAAACACGATAAAATGAAGTAACAAAAAAATAAATGAAAAATACAGAAAACCATTCTGCAAGCACAAAAGACAGAACAATGCCAAAATCAAAGTCTAAACAACATGATTTATGTTTATGCCCAAAAGCCCTAATTAATATATATGCAAATGGAGATAATGAAATAATAATTATAGAGATGCGGGCTTTCTTAAAATGAAAGCATTATTACCTTTAAGCTGGGTTTTTTTTTAAAAATTGTGTCAATCTGTAAGATATAAAAGAGTAAAAAGAAAAGATTAAAAAAAAAACTCTCAAACTGAGTGTTTCATTTGCATGTCTGCTGTTAGGGCCTAATGAAAAATGACACATTTGTAATTACAGTGGACTATAATTAGGTGGCGTGTAAGTGAGATGCAAGAACCCAAGTCTTTATGCCTGGGCTATGAATGGGGGAGGGGGCATTTAAATCATCTGAAATACATAACAGAAAAATGACTTAAAGTTGATGCAAGAGTTTAATTTTCTTTCCACATGAAACAGACCGTTGAGGTGGGACTTGATTACAGAGCTCGAAAATTGGCAGGACTGAGCCTGCAATGTGGACAGCGATGTTGGCCTCCGTTGTACTGCTGAAGCTCACTCACCTCCTCCATCACGCCTACTTACAGAGGAGGAGGAGGAGGACGGCGAAGAGGAGGGACATGTTTTTATCCTGGCCCTCAGGATATTGAAGATTGAGGCTTTAGTAAAAAGACAGAGCTGTCGATGATGCTGTTGCAGACGCACACACCTATGACCTCCTTCTGCTGCTGCAGCCCCGTAAAGTCAACTGACATTCCCGGCAGTGTTTGTTTGACTATCAAACATGACCACACAGGGCTGGATCCCTGAAAGACAGCTGTGGACATAACGACTGCTAATCATATTTTACTAACATGTGACAAAACACGTGCTGCTTGCTTATAAGTGAACACCAGTGTGACAGAGGTATAGTTAGAATAGCAGCTCAGAAAGTGGCATTTCACCCGTGGTCAAAAATCATCACGCTTCAACGTTACAGATGCTTCCTTACACAACAACAAGTACTTTACTTTACACTAAAGCAACACTTTACTTTTCTTCTGGTTCATCCTGTCTTTAAGAACTAGGTGAGGTAATGCAAGAATCAATTGCTCTGTTTCTTGATAATCTAAAAAAATGTTTGCTGGAATAAATGGATGGTGGAAAAGTGAGCAAAGGTGTAAACGATGATTTCAGTGAACTTAAAAAGAAGAATTGAGTTTCTCACATCCGCCCACATTTTCCTTCCCCCCACTTGCCCGGCAGCTGGACTTTGGTTGTCAAAGTTTGGGATCACGTGCAAATGTCTTTCTTTACCAAACACATTTTCAGAAAACTCACAAACAATTTTATCCATTTCACAAACAATTAAAATAATCAGATGAATGTTAAGGGATGATCTACATTTTCGCATAGATGCCTGTTATCAGCCGTCTCCTGATATGGTTGTTCTGATATGGTTCACATTTGAAACCCATTGTACTATTAATGGAGAAAAAAGGAGAGCATGGCATTCTTTAGGTCAGTTTAGTATCAGCAGAAGTCGTGCAAATGTTTGCCTTTTTGTTTATAGGCTCAAAATGGCCAGAAAGAAAGATCTTTCTTTAGAAAACTGTCAATCTATTGTTGCGCTTAAAAAGGAAGGATATTTGATGTAAGAATTTGGAAACAAACTTAAAATCTCTTACCATGCTTTCAGCTACTCCCTTCAGAGAGCAGCACAAACTGGCTCTAACACAGACAGAAAAAGGAGTGGGAGGCCCCGATGCACAACGGTGCAAAACACAAATATCTGAGAGTGTGTAGCTTTAGACAAAGATGCCTCACAGGTCATCCACTGGTAGCGTGCACTAAATAGCACCCATCAAACACCAACAGTGTTAGCATCAAGAAGAGGCAACTATAGGATGCTAGACTTCATGGTAGAATTGTTGACAAAAAGACATGTTTCAAACTGTCCAGTAAAAATAAAAGACTGAGATGAGCACAAGAGTGCAGACATTCGACACTGGAAGACTGGAAGAAGGGGTTGTGGGTATATGAGTCCAAGAAGAACATTTGATGCAAGAACAGTGTTAAATACCGTCAGCCAAGCATGTTGGAGGCAGCGTGAATGTCTAGGGGTGCTTTGGAGGAAAAAAGGGGGGGAAAAGGAAAGCTTGAGGAAAGAAAGGTATCATAAGACTTTGCAACACCATGCCATACCCTGTGGACTAGCATTGACCGATATAATCCCTTGACCCAAACCACACCTCCAAAATGTGTCAGCAATATCAAAAGAATAAGCAGTCAGTCAGAATTATGACTGTAACGGAGATATTCCAGGAAGCAATTTAATTCCAGGAAGTATGGAGTAAAATCTCATCCCATTACTTTGAAAAATTGACAGCTAGAAGTATTGATAGCTAGAAGTGTCTACCGGGGCTGTAACATGGGAAAGCAGATTCATCAATTAAAATCAGCATTTCTAACTCTGTTAATGATGAAAATATGACATTTTTAAGGTTAAAGTGATGTCTAAGCCAAACATTGTGTCAAAACTGCACTGCAGACTCACTGTCATCAAAGCAATGCATCATTTCGGTTGATGTAAAGCATGCAGCAGGTGACTCTGACAAAGCTGCATCCATTTCCCAAGGGCTGCATGTTTTCTGTTAAAACCTTGTTTCAGTGTTTTTCCAGCCAATAGAGGAGATGACCTTTCGACACGGCTCTAAAAATAGCACCACTCTGAAATAAAGGGGCGCTCCCAGGATAAGTAAGACGCTTGTGAAGTACAAACACATAAGCTGATGTCTGCCCTCATGAAAGCTGATACACACATGCTGCCCTTATTAACACATGAACATCGCCATTGCCCTCTTCATCAGCCTCCCTGATGCCTGGTCAATTTCTGCTTATGGAAGTACGCTCCTTTGCTTTGGACAAGCTTGAATTGGACTGGTTAAACCCATTTTCTTTATAGAGTCTTGTTTGTTCAAAGGCTAAAAGCAAGGAGTGTTTTAGTAATGCGTCGGGTTCTGGGAAGAACAGTGAATTTTTATTCCTTTCACTTTTTATATGCTGATTCTTTCTGCTCATTTACAAAGAAGAGTAACTAGAAAGAAAACACCTGATAGTTGCTTGTATATCCAGTCCTAAAGCAGTGGATATCATTCGTGTCAGTGAGCTAGTATGGGCCTCTGACACTGAAAGCCAAAAAACTGCAGTTCCTTGCATGGCCACTTGAAGGTCCCCATTGACTCCATGTTTAAAGCTAAAGACAGAAAGCTAAGTTAAAGACAGATTTAAAGAGTAACGAGAGAAAATGAATTATAAATAATAAAAGGCTAAAAGTAAGGAATCAAAAAGCCAGATGAAAGACCAGAAAAAACACAGACAATAGAAGTCTATTAAAGATGATAAAACAAGTACACATAAAAGCAAGTCTAACAAAATTAGTTTCAAGGAACAATTTAAAAGAGGCTACTCAGATTCTGTAAGCCTCATTTTCGTCTAAAAAAATATGTAATTAAGGCTTAAAAGTATGCATTTTCAGAAAGCTTCGACTTGACTGGTAGCTTTGCCGCTAGCTGTCTGTAAGCCTTAAATTTCAGTTAACCGGTGAAACAGCAAGTAAGCGTTGCTGCCTTTCGATCAATTATCCAACGCATAACAAAGGTTGCTGGGTGGTTAACTGTGCTAACAGTCCGTCCAATAGTCCAGTTTTAAGAAGTGAAATTCTCATATTTTAGCAACCAGAAGAGACACTTTATACAGTTTATGGATGGACCTTGCTAACCAAGCATGTTAGCATTAGTTAGGACTTTACTAACCACCCTTCGGCCTAAATATGGATACAAAACCAAACCAAACCAAACAAAAACCAAGATGGTAATGGTAAAAATGTGAAAATCAAGGCATAAACAAAAGACTTCACAGAACAATGGGTCACATTACAGTGGCTTGATTTATCATTTGTAGTTTAAACAAACAAAAACCTAGGTCTCCTGAGTAACACTAGCATCAGTTTCCCCCGATTCATCTGTTGATTCCCAGAAGAGTTCTGCTTCCTGCTTTTTATGCTGGTCACTCTCCCTCTGTGTTTGCACAGGCCTTCAAATGTACAGTTACATAGGCGCATTACAAAGGATTCGTAAGAAAGCTAAAACAGAGTCTGCCGATCAAACACAGCGTTGCTAAGTAACGTACAAGAAGCTCCCAAAAGTGCACTCAGTAAGTTCAGTAACTTGTCACAAGCCTACACACGGTGCACAGGTAAACATACTGAGTCAAGTTTACACATTTCCCTGCCACGGTGTGCTTCAAACCAGCACAAGTAGGATGAGCAGTAAACATCCTTGGGCACTTCTAATGATAATTTTTGTAGTTTTGATATCATTTACTGCCTGTTGAATTACACTGAGTAAAAATGAATATATTAAAAAAGAGTGCAAAGTATGAGAATGGGCTTAGAGAGAGTAAGAGAATTACACTGTGCAGCAGCAGCAGAAAATCCAGGCTGTGTAATTTATGGTTGTCTATACTCATAAAACATGAATCTTGTCCATGAAGTGCTGAATCATTTGGCGTGCGCACCCACTGCTCCACTTCCCGCTCCCACATATATGCATGTGTGTACACAAGCAAATATGCACAGCAGCAGGGACGCGTGCAGAGTCCACCCCCATACCAACTTCATCTCTCATTCACACACTTCAACATGCTGCTTAACATGAATCCAAATCACCGTCAGTCTAAACTGCTCGAAACAGATTAAACTAGAGTGAACACACACCGGGACAAAATACAAACACAAGCAAGTTTTGTCTGTTGGATTCCCTCCGCTAGCCCCGACCCTGCAGCACACACAGCCCACCCGCCCACTCCTTCCTCCCACTGCACTTGATGTTCAACCCAGAGTACTGCTAATAAAATATATTTTACTATAAGCCCCTTTCCTGTAGCTCAAGCAAGAGGTTGACTGAGTTAAGCCGTCCGGCACAGCAGACACTCAGCCCAACCATTAGCATGACTTCATCTGGATGCATCAACGTGGTGGAGCATTAGCTGATTAAATGCCACCCTACAATTGTTAAATGGATTGGAGAAACAATGCTCATCATCTGGTAGAGCCACATGTTCCTGTGTTAGTGGGGCATTTGTAAATAAATTACATTTGGATCTGAAACACAGGGCGCCTTTAATAACTGCTGTTGGATTTCACCTAGCTGTGTCCGTGTCGTATTCTTCAGTAATTACAACAACTAAACAATATATATACAGGCCTATTATGCTCATTTATTTTTCCAGAGATGAAAGTAAGCGATTGGAAGGATACCAAATTGGAATTAAATTATTCGCTCTACAGTGCCACCGTCAAAACCTGATGCCAATTAGAGAATGAGTACAAACTCATAAACTCAATATTTACTGGCACACTGTGGAGGGGGAGGGGGGGGGGTTGTGTCACCCTGGAGCTGTCCAAATGTTTAATTTTCCACTTATTCATGGCGATCATTTAAGCACAAGCGTTTGGTTGAAGGGGCAGCTCTTCCACCGAGAGACAGAGCCAAAACGTTAAGTGCAGGAGACACCGAACCTATTCTCTCTCTGCGAGGCAGCTTCTTTCATGTGTCCCCCTCTTACATCACTCAGTAGTTCTACAAGTCTCTGTGTCAATACATCACATAATTACAACAACATTTCCATTCACAGCACTTGAAGTGGTTCGGGGCTCTAGCTTTCACTGTCCACTATGCTGGCTGGTACTGTAACAGAGAGATTAGAGTGCGTTCGCATGCAGAGGGCACGGCACTGATCTTTGCTGCATAGCAATAAACAGCGGACGCTTTGTTGAATATTCATGGCCCTCCGTGCTCCAAGGTGATATGTCTGGGGGTGGACAGGGGGAAAAACCTGTCAGCGAGAGCAGAGCGGGATAACGTGGAGGACTGTGAATCCTGTGGCTCGCTCACTCACCGCCCTCCTCTTTCATTCTAAAAGCACTGCACGGCGAACAGCATCATCCCAATATGTTTATCCAAGTGGGGTCACCAACACACAATGCAGGAAAACACGTATTCATGAGATAAACATGAGGATGTTTTATATATGAGCCTCTCGTATAAAATGAGATGATATAAAGAGGAAGAAAAATACACATGAGGGCAAAACACTTCAAGCAAACAATTTATATCATGTTGTGCTTGTTGGCATTGTCTCATGTGTTAATGCTCTCATTTCAAAGTAGAGAAAACTTGCCTCATATAGTAAGCAGGTCTATCTTCAATTTGACTCGTATGTTTTATCGAAACATTTCTGATCACCAGGCCTCTCATCGCTTATTGTCTGTTTAGAGTGAGAAAAATATAGAGCACTGTTTTCCGTGTGCGACCGCTGTGCAGGCATTGTGAGACGGTGACAGCGGCTCTTTGACGTGTGTTATCTCATAACCACCGGGTAATTCATCATGTATACAGCCCCAGTAGAGGCCCAGTCCTTTGTGTTAAAAGCCTCGAGAAGGCCTGCGATACACGGTGGTGTAAATCACTAAGACAGAATCAGGCCTGTTACAGTTAGCTTTGGCTTTCACAATGCACCTATCTGTTTTAAAATATCCTCTGGCCTCCTATAATAAACCCCCCTCAATTACAAACAGCCTACTTTGAGAGGTGCTCGGCTAAACAGTCCAGCAGGCCGTGGACATCGGTGATAGGCGACGTAAGGGGAGGTGGTTTGAACTTAAAAGTTTAAGAAGTAGAATAAATACACAGGTTGGGTATTTTTCAGGATTTGTGTGCATTTCTTTCCAATATGGCAATTTCGACTTAAAGTTGACACTAAAACGCTGATGTAGAAGGCTGCACATGAAACTGCAACTTTATTACTAAAATGTATGTAGTATTTATTTAAGTTTTTATTTATTTATGTGTTTATTTAGGTCTAGACTTCTCCTCTCTGTGTGTGCGTATGCTTTCACGTGCCAAAGAAGTGGAATTATTAAGGGCACTTTGCCAAGAAAATCCTGTGATCTATGAGCATCCTATATAACAACACATGCTGTCCTCGTGAGAACAGGGTTACTGACAAATACGCCATTAACACACGCAGAGTCTTTGATTAAGTAGATCCGAATTTTCCACCAGAGCTTCTGGAGAAAACACATCAGGGCAGCTTAAAATGCAGGTAGTAACAATAACAGTGGAGGAGGACCCAAATGCTGAATGAAAGTCCAAAAGTCCAAATCTTTAATCCAGAAATAGGAAGTGGGATAATGCGCAGGAAGACAGGCAAAGGAGCAAACAAATTTAAATGAGGAACAGGTAAAGCAATCTGGATCTTCAAACATGAGAAATAAATAAATAAATACAAGGGGAAAAAATTGAATCCTAAAATGGCTAGATCACTTGACTATGAGAAGAACAAGACGATCAAAGAAGCGGTAAAAGAACAACTGGCGGTATATATACACCCAGGAGCCTGATCACTGATTGAAGTGATGCAAACCTGTCTTCATGAGCACAAGTCAAACAGTCACAACGGAGGAAGACTGACAAGGACAGGAAGTAAAACCAACAGCTTTAAATTTTAGACTAACAATTACAAAATATAACAGAAATTAACTGAAGAGAAACTCAACCGAAAACACATTTTTGCATAGCTGCAGCAATTCATATGTGGTGTAAGGTCTTTATGTTACTTTAGCATGTAATACACTAAAATCTAGTTGCAGATATAGAAGACTTGTTAAAGCAACATTGAATTCAATAAGAAAGTCAATCAAACTTTGTGCCAACCTGTAATTAAATGAATAAAGAAGCTCTCCAGCTCCTCCAACAGCTTCACTTAACCTACAAGCAAGCTCCCAAGAGGCCTGCATACCTCCTACGCACGATCTTCTCTTCGCTGTTTCTGTGTCATTACTAATATCTTTCTTAAACAGTATGCATCACCTTACTGCACATCTATCTATCTATCTATCTATCTATCTATCTATCTATCTATCTATCTATCTATCTGCCAATATATAATATAAAGGATTTTTTAAAATGTTTTTTTCACCTACTTACATAGAGAGAATGACAGTTGTGGTTTGATGGCCAGTTGTTACAACAGCTGGCCATCAAGCCACTTCCTCAGATGAGCACAGAGTAGTGTAGTGAAGCATGGGAAGCAAAAAGATTGTCCTCAGCAGCTTCAGTCTTTGATTTTTTTTTTTTTTTTATATTCTTCTTGAAATAAAAAAAAAAAACATCACATAACGGATTACCTGCAAAAATTTTCAAAATGTTTAGTTATATGTGTCAATATAAGCATGTGAATGCTGTCTGATGGATGCTACTGATTGTCATTTGTTGACAGAAAATGTAAGTGTGGTACAGAAAGACCTTATTGGAGTACTGCATAGCAGAAAAACATATATCCCAGCAGAGATATTCCAAACAATACTTTCCCCACTGCACTGCAATATGTGGATGATTTATCATAATTTGGGGAAGACACACAAGAATAACATTAAAGACTGCACTGCAATTTGCCACACATACATGAAGAGTCGTGTTTCCTGTATTATGATCTCAATTTTGTTTTTTTACCTTTGTGTTTTTTCAGGCAGATTTCTTTCTTTTTTCTCTTTTGGATATAACAAATAGGCAGTCTGTCAGAAATGTATATGTAATGATTTAGATGCTTTTATCATTTATCAATGTTAGGCTTGCTACTGAGCCCCAAAGTTGACTTAAACAGAGAAGAAAATGCTCCCAAAATCTATTTTTTTGGAACATAGAAGTAAGTTGATACCGTCTAATTTGATTTCATAAAATGCCCTGTTTGCCTTTTTCTTTGGTTCACTGACTTTTTTATTGAATTTATTCTGTTCTAACTGTAAAGTGTTATTTATTTTCCTGACAACCAAATCCTTTCTCTCCATTGTTTCATTAATGTTTTAGTCTTTTTTTTATTGTCAGGGTAGGGTGTGATAATCACATTCAGTGGGGAGAAGACAAAATTTAATGATGTGCAGCGTGTCATTAAATTCTGCCTTGTGTCTTCTGTAGTGTGTGTTCTGTCCTGTCTATTTATGCTCTTCCTTTTCCAATTTCTTTCCCCTCACCACCCCAGCTGGTCACAGCAGATCGCTGCCCCTTCCTGAGCCTGGTTCTGCCAGACATTTCTTCCTGTTAAGAGGGAGTTTTTCCTTCCTGCCAACACCTGGTGCTTGCTCAGGGGATCACTTCATTGTTGGAGTTTTCCACAGAATAGCGTAGGCCCTTCATCTTGCAGTTTAAAGCAACTTGAGGCAACCGTTGTTCTTATTTGGAACAATGCAAATAAAGCTAAATTAACTAAATTGAACTGAAGTATATTTAAACTGTGTTGGAGTTGCTCGCTCTCTCTGAGACTGTCAGTTATTAGCGTTCAGAAAAAAGAAAAAAATGTATCTGCAAAATGAATCAGCCCTGAAAGCCTTTGATGGAAATATAACATGACAAAGCCACAGACCCAAACTTTCAAACTAAAAATGTATAAATAATTCAAGGAGGAAATATTTTAAGCCAGTCTTGACATTCTTCACACATAGTATGAATAACAAAGACAAGCTCTGCAGTCGGAGAAAGAAACACAGTAGTTAACTAAGTGAACTAAAAATGTGAATATTAAAGCAGGTATTAAGTTCAGTGCTTTTATTTTTACCTCACTGTATGCTACAAGCAGTTTAACACTTCCAGTTTAACAAAAAGGCAGTTTATACACCGTCAGACAAAAAGTCACCATAACAGTGAGGCTGGTTCAAACCACTAAATAAACAGATCTCGAAAACAGGTATAAATGAGCTAGTAAAGGAGTCATCACTGTACATAATAAAATTCTCATTAAATGTGTGGACAAGAACATGTGTGAAAACACTTTTGTGTTACAGAAGGGCTAAAATATTACTGATGTTTTTTAAATTGTATAATATTAATCGGTCACAGAGCTTTTTAGCTACCTACATGTGGGGAAAACAGCAGCAGAAAGATCCTCGGCTCTTTATAGGCCTACTTTCAGCATAAATCTCACACACAATGCTGAAAATACATTTAGATCACTTGCATCCAGCTATCTGAATGGGCAGTGCAAATTTGGTGGTCAGCCATGGCAGCAGTGCCCTTCATCAGGCACTCTAAATGACCACGGGGAGCGCTCAAGCCGTAACTCCCATCTGACTCAGAATTCACCACGGGTGGCGGCAGCGAGGGAGAAATATAGCTCTGACCTTAAATACGGAAAAAATGCAAACCAAGAGAATACTTGAAAGTACGATATATGATTGCTTCAGCTGTGGTTCTCCTTCTTTGAACCACACAAGATTCAGAAAATATGAGGCATGAAACAAAGAGTTAGCAGCATTGCCTTGACTTTTCCATTTTAAGAGGACAACTTAAATATTGGGGAAGCTTATGCACAGAGCACACACTGTTCTACACGCAGGCACCTGTAGTACACCAAGTAAAGCTCCAGTGCGCACACCTGCAAGCAGGCCACATGCATGCACTGAATCAGAGGCAATTTACAATAGCCAGAAGGGTTAAAGTGAAGCAGAGAGCAGTAACGCATCTGGTCTTGACCCATATTTTGACCAAACTATCCAGGACAAGCTGTGTGGCTTCATCCAACGGTTCTAAGTGGGTCTTGTCATTGCACACACAAATGCCACTCAGCTGCTTCTTAACAGCCGCAGACACTTTACACTAACATGCACACACCTCTTCTCTCATTCAAACACTCCAAATTGACACAGCCATCATTCATACATACTCAGCTTCACATTAAACAGAGTAAAACGTGTGTGGAGAAAAAGCATGGGTAAAGGGAAAGTAAAGGAAATGCTTTCATTAGGGATTTTACAAGAGTTGAAGAAAGAAAACAAAAGAAAATAATTATTGGGGCATGTTTGCAAACATAAATACTGTAAAGATAATTGGCTTGTCAGGATAATCAGCTGGTAAAGTCATTTTTAGGGAGGGAAGTAACAAATTATCATTATTTTTGTTAAAATGGGGAATCCGATTACTGTACTTAAAAAAAAGTAATTTTACTATCAAAGGTTTGTGAATTGGTAATTGTAAAGTGTTTTATTTCACTGAAATTGAAATGGCTCTTAGTGTAGAGCTAAATAATAAATCAATTTTAATTATATTCAGAAATAGCAAGGCGGTTCCTAATTCCTGGGTCATACCAGGCAATCAAGATGAAACGATAACAAACACACACATACACACACACAGAGAGAGACGAAATCTAAATGCAGAATTAAATGAACTTGAATCCCACTCATGCTCAGGTTAGGCTGAAGTTGATCATGAAAGAAATTATTTCCCTCATTTAAAGGGCCAGCTCAATGCCAACTCCACAAAAAGGGATACGTGGATGTAGCTGATTTTATTTGCCACAAATGGCATCCATATAACAATTAATTTAACTAAAACTGAAATGAAAGGAAACGAAAATGAAGCTAAACATTTGTAAACAATAAACAACAAAATGATGAAGCAAATAAAAAAATATAAAACTAAATATTTGAGTTTTAGTTGCTGTTTGGTGTTTGTTGTGCCCTTGTGTGAGCTTTCTGCATGCTTTGTTTTTGTTTGTTTTGTTCTTTTAAATAAAAAAACACAAATTTTTTGCAACTAATGTCAGATTTATCTCCTCTAGAACTTAATAGAGCTTAGGGTTCAATTTAGAGTCAAATTCAGAGGGACTTGAGGGAGAATAACATTCAAACAGACAACAAGTGTACGAGCTATTGGGTTGTTTTTTTCAGCTGGCCATTTATCTGTACTGCCCTGAACATCTTATTATCTAAAATTCCATCCAGCCATCAAAACATCCAGTGGCTACCATATCCAAGGACGGCAGCAGGGAAGCAAATTACCCATTCCCAACTTGAAGAGGTAGTGATGAAAAATAACAATACATGACTCTTTTGAGGCCCTGTAGTTGGGATGAGTAGTACAATTAAATTATTCAGGAAGTCATATAATAAAGAATTGACCACAAAATAAAGTCCCTGATATGGAAACTAAAGATGCTGACCACAAAGCCTGAGTGTGCTGTCTGCAGCACACCAAGGACAAGTTTGATGGTGGTTCTATGATCTGAAGGTTTTAATCTTACATTTGTATCTCGAAACGCTAACAGTTTATCAAGATTATTTGAGGGTTGTTAAAGGAGTAAGAGTAAATCCAGAAGAGTAAATCATCCCCGGTAACTAGAGACAGTTTGGAAAGATTCAATCTGCTCGCTGACATCAAAATGCAAATAAGACATAGTTTGACAAGATTAAAACCCCAGTAAATAGAAATGACTTTGTCTGGACCTTCAGTGTATTACAAACACGATGTGGTCTGACACCTCCTCCTGTCTCTCTGGAGCACCGCCTTGTGTTGACTCTAAACAACAGATGGGCATGAATATGTCAAGTGGTTCCTAAATGCCCAACGATGTGTTACTGTAGGTCCGCATTTGTTTGTGTATGCAAGCTCTGAGATAAATGCACACACACAGCGATCAACACACTGCAGGTCAACCACCTCAAGTTACTTTATTCAATCCAAAAAAGCGTATGGAGGCAATCCACTTGTACACGACATTTCCATTAGTCTGTACATGCAAAGACCACTTGAAATGACACTGGTTACAGTTGAATAAAAACTTTGACTGCTTTGTGTCATTCTGATCACACCAAACTGTAGGATCATGGATATAGAAAAATGAAAATGTTAGCACAGAAATGATAAATAACACACGCACTCTGTTTTTAAGCAATGTCGTGGAAAAAATAAAAAACAAATTATGTTCTAAAGTTATTAAACAAATTGCACCAGTTAAAGTTTTCACTCTCTTAATATAACATTTGAAAAGTAGGAGTTAAACGCAGTGTTGGGAAGTAACAGAATACATGTACCGGCATGCGTTACAGTTACCGTTTAAAAAGGTGATGATTAGAATACAGTTACTTTGTTGAAATAATTGGATTACATGGCGGTCTTTTCCTGTTTATGTTAGGCTATCCTTTCTCTATCTCCTCTCTAATTGTGGTAATTCCACGCATTACCGGGAATAAAAACAAAACAAAACAATAAGATAGCAATAAGAGGCTATAATGTAAGCACCCTGTTAACATTGGTGGCGTCAGTTACACAATAGACCTGAAGCCAGCACAACAGAGCCAGTAGAACATGGGCAGGAATGTATTTCTTACTTGGAAATTCCGACACCATTTCACATTTAAAAAAAGAGATGGGCAAAATCTGACCGGGCAATGCAAACCCCGTTTGCCAGCAACCAAGCTGCTCTCAGCGTCAAAAGACTCCACCTCCAACCTAAAGAAACATCTGGAAGTAAGTTCTTTTTTAAAAACTAACGTTAGCCCACTGCAACTGCTTTGTTTTAGTTGTGGTAGCTACCTGGGTTTATGTGCCACTTCAGTATCTTTGATGTACTGCATTACAACCTGCTAGCTGCAAATAATCATGTGCAGTTCTGAAAGCAGTCTATGAACTAACCTCAGCTAACACCAGCTAACAATATTAGCTCGGTGGCGAGTTGCCTTCAGTAATAGTAATAAATCCCACAGCAATAGTACATTCATGTAGTTGTAAAAAGCATGACAATATATATAGTAATCCAAAGTATTCAGAATACGTTACAATCATTGAGTAATGTAATGAAATACATTACAGACTACATTCTGGGGCATTTATTCTGTAATCTGTAGTGGAATACATTTTAAAAGTTACCTTCCCAACACTGGTTAAAAGCAATTTGACCACCAAACCAAACACAAACCCTTCACTCCAGATACAATCAGGTATGAAGCACTATACTGTAAAGAGGAAAATGTGTGTGTGTGTGTTTTAATTTGTATCACATTTGCTAAATCTGTGATTTTTGTGCATTTTCTATTCTTCTGCTATTGGACCCTAGAATTATATGTTAAATGTTTGACTGACTGATGTCCTTATACAACGTATCAAACCCAAGCAACAATAACATCAAATACAGTAATAGTTATTAATGCAGTTATTGTTATTAGTTAATGTCATGTTGTTTTGCAAAAATAAAAGCTTGTTTCTAATTCCTGTTTGAAGAGTTGACATTGCCACTACCTCCACTGGGGTAAGTACGAGGATCAAAAGCCTACCTGGCTAACAAGAGACAGCTCCAGTATTTCTTTACCTCTCCGCAGCTCCAGCACTTAAATCATATTAAAAAATATATGACTGCTACAGTACAAGATCTTCTGACAACACCATCTGTTCTCTGTTGGCCGGGATGACGATAAAGTGGGTTAATGGTTAATTTACCACTTTTGCATGATCGACAGACCCTTCCTGAACACACTGTGAACCCAGCCAGTGGTGCTACAGCACCAGTGAATCATCTGCTGTGGAGTCACAGTCTGTCGGAGACATCCAGGGACGCCACTTTATGTCAGTGAATGAGGTATTTAGGGGAGGTGATTGCAACTGTTGTGTCTGTAATGCTGGGAAGGCTTCTCACCTCCTGGAACATGATGAAAGCTGACTCACGGGGTGGGAAAATGGCACCTGATAGTCATCTGTGAATTTATCACTTACAGTACAAACACGGCAATATGGGATGTTAAGTTGTATAACTTAAAAAAAGGGCCTTTCTATTGGACACGCGCTCTACTGAGGCACACTCAGTGATATTTCTTGCCCTGGCCACAGCTTAACACTTCAGTATACCTTGGCAGAGAGGCCAGGTTTGTGCGGCAATTTCAATGCATGCATGCAGCGTTGCATTTTAATGCGGGGAGTACACTTCTCCAAGCAAATGGACGAGATTTCCATCAGTTTACACCAAAGATAAAGACCCACAGCAGGGGAGATTATACAGGACTGAAGGACAATATGTTTGCACTGCAAAGATGGCAGCAATCTGTATACCTGACATTTACCAACTCACAGCTGAAGTAACAAAAGCCAATCTGATGCCCAAATGAGGTGATGAGGTAAAGAGAGTAAAAGAGAGAAAGAAAAAGAATATCTGTTTTTTAAAAAGGCTAAAAAAGAGCAGTGGGTAGCTGAATAATGCAGGAGTACATGTGGAAATGATTCTGCCACTGAGGTAAAGAGAAGGAGAGATGTGATAAAGTAAACACTAAACAAACACGATTCATAAAAGAGACAACTGTCTGTGGGGTGGTTGAATTCTGACAGAGAAAACAGCACTGCTCCGTGTTGCTACCATTACTTGTCTTGTAAAGATGTTCTGTCGAGGTTTAGCACTTGAATTGGTTTCTGGGAAATTGGAAAAACAAACCTGCAAATATTTCAAATTGTAAAGAAAAGTAAAAATACGAGGAAACAAAAATAAGTCAAGCTTAACAGACAATCACAGAAAATATGGTAAGTTAAGCACGCTCACGGGGCGGGGAGGGGGGGACTGAAAATCAAACCTGATGTTTAAAACAATAAAAGGAAAAACTGATTAAATACTTAACAAGTGGCAACCCCACTTTTAGTCAGACAGTGGGTTTATTTTGAGATGCACTCTATTTAGAGCACTTCACAGTGAAATAGCTATTTTAGCCCTACGACAGACAGATATTGGGTTTTTTGTACATTAAATACATGACAATTTAATGTAACTGTTTAATTTAACTACACTGCTAAAACTAGTGAATAAATTATAAACACATGAATCATATTTTTTTTCTTACCAACATGTCCATGATTGCTAATTCAGTTTTATTTATATGGAACCAAATCAAAACAACAGTTGCCTCAAGGCACTTCATATCCTACAATAATACAGGGGGGTGGGGGGAGGAACAACAGCAATAATCAGGTGACCCCCTATGAGCAAGCAGATTGGCAACAGTGGGGAAGAAAAGATCTTTTTTAACAGGAAGAGACCTCCAGCAGAACCAGGCTCAGGAAGGCGTGGCCATCTGGCAGAACCGACTGGGGGTGAGGGGAGCAAGACAGGACAAAGACACACTGTGAAAGAACATCCACATAAACACAAACTTCAAAATGAATAAAGACTCTTTGGACAGGGAACAACATGTTTGGTCCTAGCTTGTAGTCTTAGCACTGATTGGCCACTTTTGTTTTAGTTGTATGCAGTTAGACACTCTGTGCGGAGAGCTAAAGAGGACTCATTTTGCCAAACTGCAATCTCAAAACCGTAGGCTAACAAGAATATAACTTTTTAAGAGCTAATTAGCTATTTTTAGTCATGAAAAAAATATCCAAATATTGAACAGGATGTCTGCTATTCTGATTATACCAGCTACACTAAAACACTGAGATATTGCTCTTCGATGCTAGGTGAGGAGCTTGACCGATGGATTTTGTGATTCAGCTAGGGACTCTATACACCAACAAGAATAACAAGTGGATTGTAAATCCCATCCTAACCGGTGAATGAGAAGATCCAGCTCTGAGAACAAAAACATGAACAGCAAATCCTTGCAAGAACTTTCATTCACCTCCGTGGAGAGATTAGTACCTATGGTTCTTCTATTGTCTCTTCAAACATGAGACCTAAAAGATGCTTTCTTGTTGACTGTGGCCAATGGGATTTAGTGAGATTAGTAAGGACATGCTGTAAACACAATTCATAGGAAACTAAGTTGGACTGAACACATATGGCATCAAACAAAGAATGAGACTTTAAAGAGACACGTCCAAACTATCAATGCCGAATGTGGTTAGTGAGCGGGTGAACCAGGGAGGCTATTTCTCAGCACATACGTCTGCCACGTGAATGAGGCTGAGCTTACTGCTTAACACCATGCAAACAGAGCTACTGAACAAATTAGGTGACACTTTTAGGTACACAAAGTAAAAAGCTGTATTGCAAAAAGGAGACCCTTTTCACTAGAAAACAACTCCGTGAATGGACTTTATGTGGACTTTGAAGTGATATTCTCCAAATATCAGAATTGTTATATGTCCAAATACTGTACTTCCCAAACATACGCATGTGCTCAATGGTGCATGATAAATGAACTATTGAAGCCACTTTTCTATTTCATATGGTTAGTAAAGTAAAGTGATACATATTTTAAACTGAAGGTCAGCAAACACGTGTATCTGCCAAAGTTGGCTAGCTTATGTAAGCCAAACAACACAGGAATATATAATTTTATCTATTTAAATGTTTAAAAGACAACATATACTACATTATTAAAGGGTGAAGAAAATAGACTGGATTCCACTCCACTATTCCCCAAAATGAAGCTTCTCTCCTCAGATCGAGCCAGAATCAGGCTTGTCTGGCACAATGCAGTTTCCTTGTACAGTTGATATGAATAAAACATGTGGGGTGTATGACAAGGCCTATCCTCTGTCTCTAGTCACTTATCATTAGGGAGACTGACACACACTAACTGCACTATGTCATAATTAGACAGCACTCCCTTCACTTGTAATCTGGAGGAATAACACACATGACAACTTTGTACTGCAGGCTAAAGCACAAGAGATGGCCACTGAACTGCTCTCTGCCACTGCAAGGGTAAAGGACTTTCAGAATAAGTTCATAGGTTTTTGAACAGTTATGCAATTTTTGTAGTTTTGCCTTTTGCACACCACAATGAAGACTGCACCTTTTCAGGTTGAATTCAAGGGGTTTCACCCAAGCATTGTATTTTATAAACAGTACAGTAGTTTTAGAGGCTCAAAGATAATTGGAAAAACTGAACTAAAAACAGATTTTTTTTTAAATACTTAGATGAAAATCTTGAAGTATAAAACTATAGCACCTGAAATCTAGAACAGAACAGGACATCAGTAAATGCTTCCTCCCTTGAGATGTTCTGTCAGGGCTTTACTGGAGCCACCTTCAGTTGCCAGTTACTTGTGGATCTCATCGTCAGTTTTGAACCAACCCAACATTTTTTTGTTCCTACATCTGGTTATAAACTAGTATTCACATATTTAAAAGCTAGATACTCTGAATTCTGTGAATCATCTACTTTCAGTTGTGTACAAACAATTTGCTCGTTATGTATCATTTTGAAGCCGATGGCTTTTCACTTGCAGACGTTCGAGATTCCGGTTGCCTACATAACTCTCAAACCCTCTTAGTACACTTAGTATCAATTGAGCATCATTTAAACACCATATCCTATCTTGCTGAGTATTTTTGCTGACCATGTCCATCCCTTTATGACAGGGTACAGACTTCAGGCAGGATAACGCTCAATGTCACAAACCTCAGTTTATCTCAAACTATTTTCTTGAATGTGACAGTGAGTTTGCTGTAATCAAATGGACTCCATAGTCACCAGATCTCAATCCAGTAGAGCACTTTTAGGGTGTGATGAACTGGGAGATTTGTATCATGGATGTGCAGCTGACAAATTTGTGCCTCATTTTTCCAGCAATTATTCTATGCTATATAGGATAAAGGCATACCAACCAGGCACTTGTAAATTGGCCTTAATAAAGTGGCCTGTTAGTGTACGTCTCATCAGTAAAACAAACAAATTGCTGCACAACCATATACTTGAATCGTTGCAACTCCACAGGTGTTTCCCCGTGGATTTCTTTTAAAAATGAAAACTCTCCCTTGTAACTTTTCTGAGACAAAAGGTTTGAACTCTATTTGCTAAAACTGTACTGATTTCACTTTTTTGACTCCTAAAGAGGGAATTTTTGGTCCAACACTTGGAGTTATGTCTTGTGTGGGACCAATTTTAAGAGTCACTGTTGTTTACTGTGGGATTGTTTTCACCCACTCTTTGGTAAGCCTGAGGCACCATAAATAGCTGCTTAGGTGTAGCGATTTTATGGTATTATGGTTAGGAAAGAAAAATCCCATTTATTGGTTCAAATACAAACTTATTCAATGCTACTGTAGTGCAAATTATCCATGTAGTTATTCACACAGCTGCTAATGGTCACTTAACATTTAAAAAAAAAGGTTATAATAACAGCTTGAACAGTTGTTTTACATTTATACTGTGAATGGCACAGTACAATAAGATCATGTTTTTTTGTTTTTTATTTTTTTCTGTGTGAAAAAGCAGGCACAGGAATTATTATATTAGCCCAGGTCTGAGTCACTGCCTTCCAGGAAAGATTAAGATTAACTATGACTCAAATACCGTCTTTGAACATTTTGGGCTAGATTATCAGCACAAAGAATGCAAACTGTCTCTTTCCGCTACCCCAACCTTCATCTCTATCTATCATAAAAGAGCGTGCAGGCAGAGTATGCTGTGTTTTCCACTGAATAAACTACATGTGTCATCACAGAAGATCCAGTGTGCGATCAGCGGAGGGAGGCGGGAGGCACAGGAAAAACGTGGAAAGGTTAAGTGTACACAAAGATATTGACAAGTGACTCAGAGAGAAGAAAGCGGTGTGGAAAGCTGTTGGATGGTGAGGCACAGCTGAACAGAGAGAGTCGGGAAATACAGAAACAAGAAGAAAGGAAGGTAGTGGGAGTGGGGTAGAGACTGGGGTGAAAAGGTTTAAAGTAAGAGTTAGTGAGAGAGAGAGAGAGAGAGACGTATGGACATGTGTTCCCTGTCCCTCTTGCATCTAGCTGCACTAATCAGCAACACCGTGTCCCTTTGGGGCACTTAAGCTCTGGTAGAAAAACACTGTGGATGTCAACAACCCACTGATCCTTTGCCTTCTGGTGGGAAAAACACACACACACAGATGTGCAGGCACTTGAGCAGTCCCTCACTTACTAATTTTTTTGGCACACACAACTCAAGCAGGGGAGTGCAGGACTGGCATCAATACACTGTTATCAGGCCCATCAGGTGACATGCCTATTCTTAGACTTTCCATATGCACTAAGGCGGGGGGAGATAGAGAGCAGCAAAGGTAAAACAGAACTGGGGTAAGAGTGCTTTTTCTGTATTTCTGTGTGTGTGTGAGTGTGAGTGTGAGTGAGAGAGAGAGTAAGAGAGAGAGATAAGGATGGCTGAAATGGACTGGATTGTTTAACCGCTGGATTAAAGGGAAGGTTTTGAAATCTTGAAAGTCTATTAGTACAACTGCATCATTCATCTAATAAAACTAAACTTACAATGTTATAGCTAGTAGAAAGACAAAAAATAGATCTCCAGCTCATATTAGGGTTAGCATCTGGCAAAACATTTTTCATTTTTGTTTTTTAGCAAACAAGTTTGGTCAAGCAACAATGAAAAAAGAATATAACAGTACAAATGCAAACAGCTGACAGGTGGGGTACACCCACGACAGGTCTTCAGATGTGTGAGCATTTGCTGTGTGAATAGTTCACCCAAAAGCAAACGAAGCTCTCCTCAAGTCCTGTCAACCAAACAAAGAGGAGGTTTCTGGATCATGTTCACTTATGACTTTCTTGCGTGATAGAGTTTTAGCCTTGATTTCTTGTTAGTACAGTGAATTTTATGATAATGACTTCAAATGCAGTGATTTCCATTTAAAAAAAATCATGACTATTTTAATGAAGTATCATCTGAGGGGTCAAAGGTCACAGGAATAGGCACAGACAGTATTGATTTTTAGCCTTGTTCCTTACACAGAGATTTCTCTAGATTCTCCAGTTTAGCAGGTCTTCGTCTTGTCAGAGTTGGTACTATCACCCTGGATGTGTATTTGTGTAGACCGGCATGGGAATTCACAAATGCCTTATCAAATGATGGATGCATCATTTGCATGTTGCTGTAAACATGCAAGAACATGCATACTAAAAGAAATGTGTATTCACAGAGCGAGTGAGAAAGAGAAGGGAGACTTATGCGTCATGCTTCAATAGACAGTGTTAGTGTGGTGGCTTTGCTGTTGAGGGAACCTGCACTGAAACAGATTCATCAGTGCTACAGTGGTCTGATGAATCTGTTTCAGGCAGAACCTCCCCCACCGCTATAATTCACAGAGCGCACACACATCAATACTGAAATGAAACATAGTCTTTCTGACAAACTGCATGGCCACTACATTTGATGTAGAACATGAGCAAACAAGCACTTACTCAAGTTACATTAGGTATGAACAGGTGCATGTGCAAACAGCACATGCACAAGATATGAACACAGAAACATTATTAAAAAAAACACTTTCCCTTTTACTTGTCTGGTCGCTCTTGGTCTCTGAGACATGCACACAGGAGCGCAAAGAAACATCCCACCCTGCTGTGAGAGTGCTCCACCTTTGCTTGCACTTGCTGTACTTCAAGTGCCCCCTGGAAAATTGTGCTATCAAGTCATTGTAGCGTACTAAGCTTCTCACATCTAAATTCAGCTACCCAGAAATGGGTATAGAGGATTTCCTTGCATGGATGCAACTTAAAATGTGCGATAAAACTCTGCAATATATTGTGTGGCCACTTTGTCAAAACAAACTATATGTGGCCAACAAAGCTGATTCTGATTAAACATAGCCATGGCAGCCATAAAATATGGATGTTGCTGCACTCTGGCCAAAAAATTTTTTTTTTGGAATCTCTTTTTCGTGACTTACTCTGTTGAGTAATGCACAGAAAAGAAATGTTAAAAAACATTATAACATTACAGTGAGGTTGACCTTTGACTTTTGAATGTGAAACATCATTGTAATGTTTTTGTAACTGCAAACAGCGGTGATAAATAAGATATCCAACCATAATTTATTATAAATAGTAATTCAATTTGTATGCACGGTGAGTTTGACGAATGATGCGTGATAACACTTGTTTGCTTGTTGACTGGGAAGCGTAGAATAATCTGATATCACTGTGTTGTTGCTGCAACACCATAATTAATGTTCCTCCATGCAACCCCATCAACACGACTGTCACGTTAATGATGACATGATAATGACACTGTTGTCATGTCAAGGCCTCGCCTTCAGGGCATCAAAAGATGAGGTTAATGTTGTGAAAGGGTCTATTATATTAACCAAAAACAAAATCACTGCATAAACTAACCAAGTAGTTTTGTTTGCTAAATCTAACAAACTGTGATTGAACATTAAAAAAAAAATGGTCAAAAAGTTTGGACACTAGAGGACGCCCATTACGGTTACTTAAGAGCCAGCTCTATCGTTCATACAACAGGCAGCAAACATGCTTCCTGCTCCATGGACCAAAGCTGGAGGGGGATTAAAACATTGTGAATTGATCAGGACAGAGTGCAGTACCAGCTGCTCTACTGTATTCTGTACCCCTGCACAGCTAGCACACACACACACTTGAATGCACACACATGGACGTATTTCCTTTTTTTTGTGCAGATTGTTTTTAAGAGCATGCTTTGGATTGTGGCTCCATATGGAATAGCAGTCAAGAGAGAGGCATCAGGCAGCAACACATAGCTCCATTAACACTTAAAGGCAATAGATGTGGGAAGAAAGGGCAAGAAATACGCACACAGAACTACAATAATAAATGTCCATTTCCACTGTGAATAATAGCAAGATAGAATCACGTACGTTGCGTACACACGATTACTGACTCAGAGGGTAAATTACACCTTCTATTATAAATCCCCACGTACAAACAAGTCTAGACTTGACTCCTGGTGGGAAACGATGGTTCTCTAATTAGAAGTGAGAAGCAACACATTGAGTTTGTGTGTGTGTGTATGTACTGACATATGTATGTGTGTGAATAATTTGGCCTCTGTCGAGGCTGGACTAACAAACATCAGGGGTTGAGATAAATCCCAGGTGACCGCAGGTGCTCATAGTAGGAATACACAGGTGGAGTGAAAAATGACCTGTCATGGAGTTGGGTTTTTTTAACCTACATTGTACAAAATGAATTTAGAGCAAACTGGCAGCATTCTTTGAGCAACTCAGACCCCCTCTAAAGTCCATCTGGGTCTGAGTTGTTGTTTCCTTAACCTCTGGGACTGCACCACCATTGCTTCATTGTCACATGAACCTTAACTGTTTTGACTTGTCAGAATTTCTCCTGTACTCTTTTTACAGAAATGCACGCATGAAAATGTAACACTTCACCAAAGCACAACCTCACTGTCTGTGTCTGCTTGCTCATGGAGTCTCCACGTATGGGTAAGCCATTCGGTTATTGATTGCAATCGTCATGTCTCCCCAAATTTTACCAAATCTGACTTCACTGATAGCAAACCTTGAGCATGCACTCTCTCAGAAAACAGAAGTCCTGGCCTAGCTGCTGCAAGAACTACACAGACCACAAAAGCTGGGCAGCAGTTTTCTGTTTTGCAAGCATGTTCATCCACACAGAACTATCCCCCAATTTCCATCACATGTGCGGCATCAATAAATAACGCTTTTCCGAGCCATGACAATTCCATTATGAATATTTCACCGCCTTGTTTCTTTTTTAACATTACACACTCCTGAATACTTCATGCTTTTCTAGCCTTAACTAAGCACTCCACACAAAGAGCCATTTAGCTCCAAACGACTTCGAGAGCAGAGACTGAAGTGACAAGTCATCACTTCGCCCTCAGCCCCTCAGCACAAGTTCACGTGGAGTACATAATGTCGGTTTTATAATCTTTATACAACCACTGTGGTCTGTTTTACTTTCGGGACCTATGGCCTTGTTTTTAAAAGGACTCAAAAGAGATTAAGAAAAAAAACCCTGAAATTGTGTGTCTGTGTCATCCCAAAGCAGAAACAACTATTGCAGTAGGTATGTGAGCATATTATCCACTTTCTGTTGTTAGATAGAAAACCTCATGGGTAAAGATGGGTAAAGTTTATATACATGAGAGCAAAATACAAGGTATTATTATTATTTTCATTATTTAATCAGCCAAGAAGATAATGAACAGCAACAAGAACATAAATCTTCCCTATGTGGTCTACTGTCAACGTGGATCTTTATGTAGTGGTTTAATGTTTCAATTTGTATGTAATGGCTTATATGTTATCTCCACTATACAGCACATCACATGGGTAGAAGAACGGGCCTGGATGTGTCGCCATCTATCTTCTCTGTGTTACACTCATCTACAACAGCATCACGATATGTGCGTCACCACATACTTTGTCCAAACAAACAAGCAAGCCTGGGGACTGCAGGGCATAAACAAAACAAATCCTATATTAATTATTTTCATTTTTACTGGGTCACAAACGTGCCCCTTGTGTTGTGACACTGAAATCATAAATGGCTCGGCAACATGCATGGCACCTCATTGCATTTTTTTTTGTGCTTATGTTGGAGTTTTTCTACAATACCATTAACCCTCATCCGTCCTGTCCTCGTGTCCAAACTGTATATCTCAAAGTGTTCAGCGGTCTCTTCCAGCACCTTTAATAACATTAGCTCAAAACACATATTAATATTAAGTATCTGAGGTGGCAGTTTTTCTAAAGAGCTCAGCAGCAACCAGTGGCACATTGAAGGATGTATATGACACAAGGACCTTGATGCTTCACCGAGTGTCCTTGTCATTTACTCTTACCTTCCCTCACCATCAGTGCTGCTGCCAACATCTCACATCAGTCGGATAATCAAATAAAAACCGCCACGAATCAGTAAATCTGTCAAATGAAGCTGATGCGTAAGTTCAATAAGGAAGATCTGTAATCACCCATCCGCCTGCTTTCCTGGATGTTCAGCTGCTTTTCTGTTTACATGTTGACCGCTTTCCCACGCTGTCAATCTCAATACTGACATCATTACTCCAGTCCAATCATCTTCTTACCCGCATTCTTTGAGCCAATCAGCCTCCACTTTGCATAGTTTAAATCTGCGCTCTCTCGTCATTCTCCCATTTAGACTGTCTTTGCAATCCACCTCCTCCCCATCTCCACCTCAGACATCACAGCCTGAGCTCTATTCCTTATCTTCACCACTGCCAATATCTAGACTCCTAAATCCTTTCACCACTGAGATTCCCTTCTGCCATGAGGGGTTATCGCAGTATAATCTGCAAATACTTTAATTTCTCTGTCTCAATAAATCATGTTAAATTCTTCCAAGTGATCTCTCCTTACTGAATTGGATTTAGGAGACGAGCGTGCCACAAACACAGCAACGCTCGCATGTATAAAATAATATTGCTTGTAACACTGTTGGATGACAACATCCTGCACATTATCCAGGCTGTAAAACAGGATGGCCTGTACAAAAACTACCCCTACACACTTCCAGTGTAAGATCGGGGGTGTCTGTGATGGCAGGTATTCTTTGAAACCCCCTCCCAGACTATGACAGCCAGCTGTTCACTTCCTCTTTCGGTACAGCCATACAGAACAACTATAAAAACAGCTGATATGGTTGGAAAACAAGTTTTGAGAAATACTTCTGAGTGCCTAAAAGCTTTGCTTCAGTAACAATGGCTGAAAAAAACATTAAATTGAATTAATGAGTGATGGAACGACATGTTTTCCCAGCTTTACAAACAAAACATTAATGATATGTTAGTCTTTTCTAAGATCATACACTCTGCAAGCTATTGAGTTTTATAACTATGAGAAAATGCTTTTCTGCAATATTGTGAGGTTATTTGCTTTGTAAGGGAGCTTTTCTCACTCTTAAGAAAAGTCATGCAAGAAAACACGATGACTTTCCTTTCCTTTTTTTGCCTGATGGATACATTTCAAAAAATGGCTGAGGCCTGGCTCCTCTGTCAATTCTCATTCTCCTATAAAGTCTCAAATCTGACATATTTTGCTCTTCCTTGCATTGATTCGTGGGTGTCACTCGCCCATATTCCAGCTCTATTCTCACTGCTCGGAAAGACTGCTGATTTAGTTAGAAAGACGTTTCTGCACCCCTCTGCTGTTGCAACCTTCTTTGTCAGTGTCAACAGAATCTAGAGTTACTGTCGAGAGATTAGGAGACCTTTTCTTGCTGCCGTTGGTGAGTTGGAGGGCAGCGGGAGGACATTTGGCCCCCATCATCAAGACTTTGGCATGCAAAAGACTGGTCCTGCTCAGTCTAAAAGGATCAGATTTTACTGACGGGTCATTTTGGGGCAGGTCTAGGGGAGCCAGTGTTGCCCTTGCAGGGAAAAGTGATACAGCAAAGGATGAGGAAAAATAAATAAAGTGCACCACACACAGATAAGAGGAAGATAAGGAGCCCACCACACAGGCTGTGGAGGATTAGACTGCAAGCTTAAAAGGCAAGGAAAGTTCTCAAGGTAGCATTCAAATGCACAATGCAAGTCAATGGCAAATGCATACCGAGTCAGAACTCAGAGAGCTGGTTTAATGGTTTGGAACTTATTTATAGCATGTCTCTGTCTGATGACATTTGGACTAGTAAAAACACACAGTATGTATCCACCGCCTGCCATAAACCAAGCGTGAAGACAGCCATCAGCCCTGCTACTTCACTGGTTTTAGAGTAACAAAAGAGAGCAAACAATGAACATGTTGAAAACCCCGGAGAGACAGATGCAGCAGTCAGATCATTAAATCAGATGGTTAGAGGAAGCAAAATGTCAATAAAAAATAATGAATACAAATAATGAATAAAAAAAGAATACACTCAGAGCAATAAAGAAAGCCCAGCACCAAAATCACAATCTGGACCATATTTGACATGTAACTGCACTAATCACACTTCTTTTTATACAGGAAACATAGACATTACAGGCTCAATTGAACAGTTATTAAAGCTAGGTTCTATTCATGAGCCTGCTGTCACAGGGCAGTCCCTTGACATCGCCATACAGAGAGTAAAGAATTATACATCTCACAACTCCTTAAAGATCATATTAGAAAAGAAAGTATCGCATTGCTTTAGAGTCTATACCTGTGTTCTGTGAAAACACAGTCCTTGTGTTAAGCTTAGCTTAGCTTGGTTTAAAGAATGGGAGCAGAGGGAAACTGCTAGATTAGCTCTCCTAAAAGTGAAAAAATATATCTACTTACACTTTTAACCCATGCTAAATAATCTAATGCATTTATGCTAAATCTACACACAAGAACTGTTTGAAATTAAAACTTATAAATAAGGATTGATTGTTAGTGTGTTTACATGTAATAAAATGGGTTATAGACGGTGTTGGGAAGGTTACTTTTAAAATGTATTCCATTACAGATTACAGAATACATGCCCCAAAATGTATTCTGTAACGTATTCCGTTACGTTACTCAATGAGAGTAACGTATTCTGAATACTTTGGATTACTTAATATATTATCATGCTTTTTACAACTATGTGAATGTACTATTGCTGTGATTTATTACTGTTACTGAAGGTCCGCGGCTCCGAACCATAGTAAAGGGACCTCTGACTAATACAGCGGTTCCGTGTTGGGCTCGTAGCCGAAAAATAGCTTTACTTTGTTGTCTGGGTCAACTTTGCTTGTGAGAGACAAAGAGAGGCGTTGAAAGGCTGCTCCAACGGAACTTATTGTTTCGGAGGAAAACAGGAACACAGCGTACAGTCGAGTCTTAATAGCTTACTTACAACTGGGCTCGTCAGGCACACTTCTTGGCTGCAGTGGTTATTATTATATTTACATGCTTCCAGCTCCCGTTTCTGCTCGATGACAGCTCGTACTTTTCCACTCTCCTTTTTCTCCCTCCTCGCGCTCACAGACACATAACGTGTATGGCAGTCCATTCTCCCTGCAGCACGGACTACACTGCCCATGAGGCTACATTCTTTAGGGCTATGCCTGTAGCATTCTGCCTATTAGCTTAGCACAACAACAACAACAACAACAACAAAAAGGCGCTCTCTCACCCAGGAAACACGCAGAGAGAGAGCGTCACCCTGTAACCATGGCAACCGTAACGCTGCCGCCTGGAACAACAGAGCGTAGCTGTCAAACAAACCCAAACAGTCCTGACGGCCACAATATGAAACAGGAAAGTACCGCTGTGTAATCCATTTATTTCAACAAAGTAACTGTAAATACCACCTTTTTAATCGGTAACTGTAACGGAATACAGTTACTCATATTTTGTATTTTAAATACGTAACGGCGGTACATGTATTCCGTTACTCCCCAACACTGGTTATAGATGGGATTTGCCGACGAAGTTTATTTTCTAAACATAGTCTTATATGTCTAATATGTGTTCTGATATAATGCTGCTTCTTTTTTGATCAGCTTTTTAAACACACCTGTGTTGACACAAAACGACTGCTAATTTATTTGTGTGGTTTGATATGCTGTCTGAGCTTGTCAGAAATGATAAGGATTTACAGTTTACATCCAACTACTGTAGCGTTAGGGCGCGCGTGTGTGTGTGTGTGTGTGTGTGTGGGGGGGGGGGGGGGGGGGCTAAGTCCTCATTGAAATTGAAGATTAAAGTAAGAAGAAACAAAGCTCTTACTCAGAAGGTTTCTGTGTTACTGCACTTCTAAAACAACGCTCTGTTCTCAATCTGCCTGTGTTCATTTATTTGCAGAACAGGCCATTTTCTATGACATTTCACAAGTGAATGCTTCCATCTCCGGTGTATCCATCACTGTTTTACACCAGTGATTTAAAGGGACTCTCAACTTATTTGTAAATGTTTTTTGAAAAGCACACAGGTGATCACGGTTTTGCCCACAACAACAGCTGAAACACACCTCTAGCTTTCCATCAGAAACAAAGCAGTTTGTTAGACTGCAGACTGTCTAACAAAAGAGTTTTTGCTTTGTTTCTCATTAATGACCTCTGTCTCTTTCAATTTACCATTTGATTTTAGCTGCAGTCTGTCTCTTCATTTTTCTATTATCATGTGCACATAAAAAAAGGGGCCTCCTCTGTCTCTCTTGGGAAAACTTAACACCTGTCTCTTACCCCCTTTATCTGTTTCTGTTTCCCTTGATGTACAGACTAAGGGTAATTGCCTCTCTGTTATTTTATCCTTAACACAAGGGTTACGTTACATTAGGCATCATTATCCTTTAATCTCGATTTAGTGTTAGTGCATTATGCATTATTCCTTGAATTAAATATTCAACATGAGATAATTTTTTGAATCAGCATATTTAGAAGACCTCTTACTGTGAATGCTTCAGTGTTTGCCACCCTAAAGATGTATTGCATGAGGATTATATTCTGTTTCTATCTATACCACAAATTATTCAGCACCGCGAAAAAAGAGAAATGTTAGGAATGAAGGACAGTTCAAGTTTTTCATCAAATGCATGGACATAATGGACATAATTGCACATAATAGGCAATACGCTGCTCAAAAAAAAGGAATGGAACCGTTAAATCTCACATCAGTTGATGATGAATAAACTAATCGAGTAGAGAGTCTTTACATAGATACATTGTGTAATTCAAAAATCAAAATGGCATAACAACGGTCAACGGAAAGCAAAATTATCAATCCTTTAAGCACAGGATTTAAAAATCACAAGTTGAAAGTTGAAATCACAGGTTGATCTGATTTGTGTTTGTATCGCTCCCACATGCCTGTATGCACTCCCAGGAACTGGGCATGCTCCTAATGAGAATCTGGATGGCTCCTGGGGGATCTCCTCCTAGGCCAGGATCAGGGCAGGATCAATGACCTTTTGCACAGTTTGTGGAGCTACTTAGTAGCATCGAGTTGGGAACACATTTCAGATGTTCTCAGTTGGATTCAGGTCTGAGGACTATAAAGGACTGTCAGTGGTGTCAATGCCTTTGTTGCCCAGGAACTGTTTATACACTCTGGCTCCATGAGGTCGGTCATTGTCCTGCACCAGGAGGAACCCAGGCCCACTTCACCAGCATAAGGCCTAACAATGAGTCTGAGGATTTCATCCTGGTATCTAGCAGCAGTGATGATAATGTTGGCAAGCACACTGAGATCTCTGTCACCCTGCAGGAATGTGCCTCCCAAGGACACCGCTGACCCACTGCCAAACCAGTCATGCTGGATGATGTTGCAGGCAGCATAACATCCAGCATGGTGTCGCCAGCATATTTCACACTTGTCACATGTACTCAATGTGAACCTGCTTTCATCTGTAAGGAGAACGGGGCACCAGTTGCAGAGCTGCCAGTTCTGGTGTTCACTGGTTAAATACAAGTTGAGCTGCTGGTGCTGGGCTATGAGTGCAGGTCCCACTATTGGAAGAAGTGCTCTCATGCCACATTCTCACAGTTTTATTAGAAACAAGCACATAAGTACTACGTTTAGCCCACTTGGGGTCACTTTGTAGGGTGCTGGTAATGTTGGTCCATCATACTAGACCACCAGCAAAACCATTCTCTTTTGGAAGGCTGTCTTGTTGCTTCTCCAGTGCACCTGTTGTCATTTTTATGTATACCAAAACAGATGAAATGGATCAGTCGGCGAGACTGATGAATCTGTCCAGGTTTATTAATTGTTCTTAATTTTTTTCAGTATTATTTATTAACTCTGGACTTCCAACATTTTTGGAAAAGAGAGGGAAAAGAGAAAAGTTTTTTCCCTGTTTTAAATACATTACATTACAGTGGATCTCTATTTTTTAAGAGATCAAAATAATTAGAGTAGTAGTAAACATTTTTTCTACTTAGACATTACATATTCTAAGTGTAGATGATGAGTATTGCAGGTTAATACCATTCATATCAGATTGGGTTGATGATATCAAGATGATCATGATATGAGAGCATTTGATGATGGGGGCCATTGGTGGTCCACTTATGGATGAGTGGCCACCACTCATGTTCAACAACTCAATTTCTAACTGAAAAACAACAACATCAAGGGAGACCGGAAAGTGGAGTGGGTAGGATGCATACCACATGGACGCATATGCCCTGAGCAGTGGAGTCCCACCGCATATGCCCCGAGCAGTGCAATCCCAGCCGGAGACCATTTGCTAAATGCCATTCCCCCGCTGCCACTCTTTCATTTTTTGCCCTTTTTTCCTCCATCCCTGTTAAAGAAAAATAGCAGAAATGCCTGAAAATAACTTTAAAATCTTTAATTTTTAAAATTCACAACTAAGAAGAATGTATCCTTAAGGCAATCGCTCTGACATTTTGACAGCTGTGGTTCACATGACTTAAAGGAAAGAACTGAGGCTCCATTTTAAAGTGCAAGAGGTTCTAGGTTCATCCTTGACTTCCAACTTCAACAAAACAGCGTGACTCACACAAGTACATGTGAAAAATGTTTTATCAAGTCTACCGACTGGTTTAAAATTGGGTAGAAAAATGATAATGCTTCCTAAAATTGTATCCAAACCTACACTGTCTTAGGCAGCTGCTTCCCCTGAAATATTAAGACTGATCACATGAATCATAAATCTGTCAATTCTTTGATAAATGATAAAGACGAAGGAGCTACAAGAGCTTCTTGAGCCAAAGTTTGTCACTTTTGTATTGCTTGACTTACAGTGAAAAACCTTGACCACATATTTTCCTTCTCTCACTCTCTCAATGCTCGGTGTACACAGTTATAAAACACTCCTACATTTTGACTCTCCTCACATGGAGAGGTTTGGACGCTATCATGTAAAACACAATGCAAAACAGTTAATGATGCAGCAGAGAAAAATATTAATTACGCCCCCGTAAAATATACTGAAACTGTGCAGGATTCAAATTCTAATTTATGAACACAAATCTTAATCATTGTAAGTATTCAGTTCAATAATTATTACTACTCTTCTAATGAGAATCTACATTGTCTATTTTATTTCTGTTGTTTGTTGTATTTAACTGCACAGACTGATATTCATAGGATGCTCTAGTCTAGTATGACTACTTAAAACACTTTCCCATTCACACACATTCATACAGAGCTTATATAAATATACATATAGATCCTCTATCTGTCACAAACAATCTGGGGTCTCTATTATACGATCTAATATATGATTAATCTCTATTATTATATCACCATCTAGTTTTAAATAGTCTTTAAAATACATATCCAGTCATGAAATAGGTGAATTTGGCACAAACACTAGACTAACAGATGGGATTTCTACACTTATACTATGGGATAGTCAACAGCTGCAACATGCTGACATGGGATCTCAAGGAAGAGACACTGTTCAACCTGAGACTCAGTATCTGTCTGCAATGAGGAATTTTTTCTCTTTGTTTTCAACATTCAAATGTGGTAAAGAAAAAATGTAAGGAAACTAGTTTGCACCAAGATCAAGATCTTAAAGCAGATCAATGTGATGGTGAGAAAACAAAACAAAACAAAAAAAACAGTCCTGTGAAATCAAGCTGTAGATCCAAGTTACCGGTGGCCTGATTGGTCTCCAAAAATATCTTAGTGTAAAAGGCCACAACAGGAAAAAGGGAAAATGGTAACAGAAGACAGAAAGAAGAAAGAAATCAACAAAACCTGTTGCTTTGCTAAGACGTTTGGAGCCAAACTTGGAAAACAAAAGAAACTTCTCTAACCTGGACAAAGGGGATGCTTGATGTGCTGGAATCTGGCTCAATGAGCATTTTGTGGTCCCAGCGGAGCAGGTAGCACACGCACGTGAATGTCATTATTTTTGTGACAGCTGTTTAGCCAACATTAAAATGAATGTTAATACTGGGAAAAGGGTTTATCCATATTCATTTCAAGTTATTTACACGCATTTTAATAAGCACACTTTTAGTTTAAGTTCAGTCTTTTGTTTTAACTGCGGCTCTGCAATGGCTGAAAACAAAAACAGGAGCAATTTAAAGCTTCCTGTTACGATTAAGGACTCAAGTACATAACAGTAACCTGTTGTTTGTTGTCCGTTTTAACCAGAATCTCCTTGTGCTCCCCTGCCAAAGAAGAAGAAAAAGCAGTACAGATATGAGCAGACTTCACAGAATCTACACAGGCTTTTTGCCAGCATGGACAGAGAAACTGTCCACATTGAGGAGCAAAGGGAATATGAGGAGAGGGCTCGCAGAGAGGCAAGTGAGCATGAAAGCTATGAGAAGGGCATGCAAATTGCAATGCAGAAGGAAATACAGAAAGCTTAGAACAACTTCTACAGATTTATCTCAGCTTAATGTTACCTCATGGCTCATAGACACTCACATCACAAAGGGACTGTACTGAAAAATACATTGTTTAATATATAAGAAATTGTGTATTTTACTGCATATTGTGTATAAAATTGGAGAGGCTTGGCGCACATATAAGCATACCCTCACAACGTTTTGCTGCTATGTGACTTTCCCGCTTAACCACTACACGACAAAGGCACCAACTGTGCAGGTTTCCTCTGCGTGGACTCTAAGCAAACTAGAAAGTAGTATAATAGGAACAACTATGTGTCCCTGAGGTCTGCAGCAGACCATGTGTGCCTTCACACAGACTGTCCTACCTTTAGCTGATGAGTGAATGATCCAGCATTTCTCAACACTTCGCTAAAACAGTATCTAGGAACAAATCAAGTGTTTAGAAGAGAAGATTGATGCCCAGCACCTCACCTAAAAAGCAGAAGCATCACTTCTGGAGACTTTCTGTCAATCTTTTAAGTGCAGTATTTTGTTCACTCCTAAGCCACTAAAACACACAATGCAGTGTCTTTCAGCATTTATTACCTTGCTCTTCTAAAAGCAAACACGAGGAGACATCAGCAAGATTCTCCTACTGAGAACATCACAATAGAGCGCTATGAAGTTTGGCCTTGGAACATATGGATCGTGACTCTGCTGCCACAAAAGCAGATCTGTCAAAGCTGTTATTAAGGAGCAGTTCTGTGACTGAATGATAGGAAAGATGCTGCAGCATTACTGCAGACATGATAAGATTTTCAGTAAGCCCGCTGTGCATATTCCTGTGTGTCAGTCATTCCTGTGTATAAACACGTGAGAACACAGCTGACAGACAACATTCACTTTCCTCTGCTCAAGAGAAGAGAAGAGAAGAGAAGAGAAGAGAAGAGAAGAGAAGAGAAGAGAAGAGAAGAGAAGAGAAGAGAAGGGTCAAATTTGGCGTGTTGTAGATCCACAGCCATGCATCACTGTACTTGGCTTCCTTACTTGGCCTTGAAAATGCTTTATATTTTATGCAAGACCAATAATACAAAATAATCTCCAGAAGCAGTGTATATATATATATATATATATATATATATATATATATATATATATATATATATATATATATATATATATATACATAATGAAATTACCTCCTCCTCTTTGGCATGGTGCTGTATAAAAAGAGTCCAGAGAGTGAACATGCAAACAAACTCTCAAGCACACAGAAACTACAACGTGTGACCTTCAGGTTTGATCATCTGCAATGCAGTGATTAGTTTTATTAATGTAGAAGGAGTCTGCATTGATAACAGTTCACATATTAAACAAGAAAATTATTTACGTCAGTCATACTGCCAATCAGGATACTCATGTCAGTGCTGAGTTTACTATGTCCCATTAAAGAAACTGGTTGTGGATTAAAGGAACTGCTCCATCCCTGACATTACCAATCCATTACAGGAAAAAGGCATACCTGTGCAATACTTGTGTCACTATGTCAACATTCTTATCCCGCATCACCAGCCTCCATGCTTGGACTCACCATGCACTGCTTCAGCCTTTAGTGCCTTGCGAACATGCTGCTCCACAATCTTAGCAAAAGATGTTGCCTCCATTGCTCCAAAGGCCAGCTAACTTGATTTTTTTTCTCACTGTATTTTAGCAATAAATGTCATAACATTTGAAATAAAGACGTATGCCTTGAACTGTTGCTCGGGTTCTCACACTCCTCCTGATGTCCTCCAGTGCTTGGCACAACCTTTTAACCCAGTCACATAAGCATGGCCACCTTCTCACACAAACACACACGTGCATATCTTGCCTGTCACCCACTCGTAAAGACCCTGCCAACATCTTCCCACCAGAACCTTCCAACATGCAGATAGCCATATCCCGCAGATAGCGCTGACACTTTCTTAGGTAACCAGAAATGCCTAGCGCCGTCATGTCATGGCTAAATGGTGTTGGTGACACAGTCTCTACTGCATGTGACAGAAAGCAAGACCTATCACTGAGTCACCAAACAAAAAATGTTCACGTCCACAGAAACAAAACAAAAGTTGTATGGCTGCCAAGCTTAGCTATATTTTCTTTGTGTGTTTCCACTTCTGCTATCTGACATACTGAATCTGAGTGCTTCCCTGTCTCTAGCCTAGTGTGTATAACAGAAAACAACTGGCCTTTCTGTGCAAAGAGCCGTGCACTCACCGCCACAAACAGGTTACTTAGTCACTGTCATCATCTCTCGCTCTCTCTCCCTTTCTCGCTTTGTGCCTGAATAAAGGACAACAGCCACAGGGGGGACCCGCCTAAAACTGTGGGAAGTGAACTTCGAGATAGGGATGTGAAAGAGGTGGAAATGACACCTAGAATAAGAACTTCCATCATAAAAATGTTGGCAAACCTATGTAAGTGTCCAGATAAAAGGTCTTATTTACGATAAATATGATGGAAGCTTTGAGGCAAATGCCATTTTGTTTTGTTTTTTGTTTGTTTGTTTGGTGGTTGTCTTTGATTTTGTGTGTGTGCTTATTTTTATTTTTATTTTTTATAGATTTGATTTTAAAAATTGCGGGGAAAGTGTTCGGAAGTGTAACATTGCTCCCAAACTATGTACACAAAAACAAATAGAGAGAGAGAGAGCTAGAGAGAGAGCAGAAGAGCAGGAGAGAGAAAGCAGCAGCAGTACAATACTGCCTACTGCACTGCAGCAAAAATCTACACAGCATACCACAGCCACCACACAACCTCCAGCACTGCCAGGAACAGACCCTTGTGCTGAGGGAGAGGAGTGATGGATGAATGTGGAACATACACGTGTCTGTGAAACTGGTAAAGACAAGAAGACTCAATGATAGAAGAGAAAGGGAAAATGGCATTTTTGTTAGGTGCCTTTTCCAAAAGACTCAAAACCCAGGAGAACTTTTATATGCTTGTGAAAACATGCATGAAACCCAGCTAAACACTGCACACTAGAATTTCTAAGGACATCGTCTGAGTACAAAGAAAAACAACAAACAATGGATGATCGCCTAATTAGGCCAGTTTCATTTTAATCAAATTCCATGAACAAATTAAAGCCAGCAAGCCCAAACTCCTACTGTTAAAAAGCTCTATACCAACAAGAAGATAGAGAAAAGTCCCCTCAACCAGCTGGTCATGAGGCTCAGTTTCTCTGAAATGGGCACTGAGAACAACAGTTAATTACCCGGCATTGTGAACTGGAAAAAGCTTAGCCAAGTCAAACTTTTTTAATATTTCCATTATAATAAATACCTCTTCAAACTGGAGTAGGCAACATGTTTTTGGGAATAATGAACCAAAAATTCATAACAATCTTTAAGTGTATTGTAATTCATTTGGTCAGAGAGGGAAAAAAAGACTCTTGCAACCCTGCTGGACTCTACTTAGAGGCTTTAGAAAGTCTAGCCAATCAGGTACTTTCAGGCCAGATGAGATGATTACTGAGTTGTAAACAGTAAAGTGCCAAAAAGTCTTTGCTCCCAGCATGATTTAAACCATGGCAATTATTCCTTTATTAAAAAAACAGTAGTTTTCTTTGCTGTGGCCAGAATGCTGAAGAATTAAACAGGTGGTAATAAATCACCTCCAGCTGAAATCATTGCAACATTACACTATTTTGTTGGAAAATTGTGAAACCCTTGTCCATCAACGGACACAGTGAAAGAGCGAGAAATCATATTTAAGGGTTCCCAAAATATAGCAGACATTGCACACCATGGACAAAGACTTCTCAGAATCTGGACAAACTGAATTCTGTCCAAAGAGAAAACTTTGAACAGCTATGACAAAACCTGCACTGAACTTTGAACAGACAATACAGAGTAGGCAGTTATCTGGGCACCACGAGACACCAGAAACGGCTGAAAAACTGAGTGACCACAATCTGGCTACTGAGAGAAACCTGGCAGAAGTAGAAGCACAGTGAAGCCTGAAAGGAATAGGTCCCCGAGTTGTCTACTGAAATAAACTGTAAGTATTAAGAATGACACACTCCAAAACAAAATTCTGTGTTTAGTCAGGGGGAAAAAAACTACCATAGCCATGGAAGAAACAAAACACAGTATGTCAGAGCAGGTTACAGCCAGGAAGAAAACCAGCAAGAAAACATGAGCAGCTGACTCTTTTCATTGTTTTTAACACCAAGATCCATGTCATTTCTTAGTATGTTATAACTTTGCTCTATTCTGTCTGGCAATGACCAACAACGGCATAAGCAAGAGTAGCCCACAGACAGTAAACAGCTACAACATGTAGAAGATAGTCTGCCAAGCTGTCCGTAGGCTGTGCGCCGGACCAACACAGAACCATACTGGAGCCCTATCTAAGCTTCCACTGGGTGAGAGGGTACACTGTGAACAGGTTATCACTTTATGGCAGGGCTAACACCAAGATACGCACCTATGGTCAAATTAGAATCACTAATTAACCTATCTTCTCTGTCAGGTAGGTCAACAACCCCCCTGGCAATCCTGTGTCACTAGGGAAAAGTGTGCAAATCTTTAACCAGTTAGTATTTAATGGAGGTTGATGGCAGTTGCTAAGTAAAACTGGTCACATAGGAGGAGTTGCACCAAAAGCCTCTTTGTGATTTCTACCATAGTCTTGAATTGTCTACATGGTGGGTAGTGAGAAGTCTGCAAACACTTGCAAACTATTTGCCAAGTGGTGGTGAAGCTTGAAAAATTGTGATGCACACCAGAATTGGAGAACATTCACTTTCAAAGTATTTGAACATTTCGAATTGTTTGTTGAGTAGTTTGTGTGAGTGTTTGCAGACATGTTGCAATCTTGTTTGCAAACTACAGGTGACCACAGCAATTTACTGGTAACCAAAGCAATCAAAAGAACATTTTCAGTGCAGCATCGCATACCTGTTTTCATCTAATGACTACCACTAACCTCCATCAACAATTTGCCATATAGTAAAGTAATACACATTTTACCCTAGTGACCTGTGGATGTGGATCTAGGCCTTTGTGTGACAGGGGGTTATCATGCATGCCTTTAGATGGCAAAAGGAAATCAGAGTAACCAAAGAGAACCTACACAGGCATTCAGAACATACAAACTCTACACAGAGGGGCCCGAGCCAGCGGATCGTGACCTTCTTGCTGTGAGGTAACCACCACATCAGCTGCCTTATAAAGAGCTTTTCGCAATTACAAATTCACCGTACACTGAAAACACACTGTACAACAGAGATAATGACAGAGAGAGAGAGTGAGGAAAGAACGTAAGTGCATCCTGCTAAGTAAAGACCACAGTCAGATGATGGACAACAGTAATAAATGAGCTACAGGCCAGCAGTGAGTCATGAAATCATATCAGCAATCAATCATAATCAAATCAGTAAAATGTACTTTCAGCACAGGAAAGAAGCAGGCCCAGCTGAACTGGCTCTGTGTTTCTCTCCAACAGTCCTCATTGCTGTAGCCCAGAACAACAGCGAGCCATCACTTTAGCCATGTGCCTTTGGTTGTATGATTTGTAATAACACAAACGGTGGTTCAGTAACGCAAACACACATCATGCACCTCAGCATGTTGAGTCTGGTGTGTTTGACAAAGGTTAAAGATGCTACATTTCTGTCATAAGAGCCACAGGGAACATGACCCAACCTTCTTGCTGTACAGCATCAGCAACATGCTAATATGACTGTATCATTTCCCGCTCCTAGATGATGGCCTAGAAACAAAATTACTACTAATAAATGGACTCACTTCGCACAGCCTTTAACCCCTCAGCTGCTGCTGGTTTTCAGGAAAAATAGGAAGACATCATCAGATTATGTTAGCATATTACTAAAAATAAAAGTGAAGCCAAATCTTTTCTTATTGTACTCTTGTACCATTACCCCCGTTGTTTTGTTTTGATTCCCACAAATCAATGCAGCGTGTCTGTCAGCGAAGCGAACAGCAAACTGTGCCTGTTTGTTGTTTCTGGGATATATTTCATTTGCCTTAGCTATTGTATCATTCATTCATTCATTCATTCATTCATTCATTCATCCATCAAAGACATAATTTCCGAGCTTAGATTTAAGTGTATTTTTTAAGGGTTCAGTTTTTCATCATTTATATTAATCAAAGGCAATTTATCCTATTTTACAGTGAAACGTGAGAGGCAATTAGTCTAAACTGATCTGCTCTTTTTCTTGTGTGCTTTAATCAATAGACCCTGTCTTTACAGTAGAGCTTTTTTCCCCTCTGGTGACCATTTAGGACCTCTTATTTAGACAATCGTATCTTTGTAGATGGCTCCAATGTGTTGTGTTGACATATAAGACTGAAATTATAGCTCTCTGGGGTTCCTTTCGGGAAACATTACATACTCTCATTAAATACATCTCCACTGTAATCATGTCAGCTTTCACTCTAAAGACCAAATGTCAGTGGGTGAGTGAGTTATTTAAGAGTTCAGTTGGTGTGAGTGTCAATGAATACAGAGGAGCTCTTGTAATAGTCTTTAAAGACAACATGGAAATAACTCTTCATGGCGCATGGACATGGTGCATTGGTTGTAAAAGCATTGAATCAGTGCCGATTATTCAGATGTTTTCACCTGTTGACAGTCCCGACTACATTATGCTGCCACGGGTATTGATGCAAATGCTGAGCTCGAAGACAAAAGCCCTCCACACACCTGTTAAAACTGTTCTCCTCCTCCACTCCACATCGATTGTACCCAGAGTATTTCCAACACTTCACAATACATTTTTATAATGACGGCAAATTTCGAAAGTCATTTTGCATCCGTGTCAGCTCTGCTGTAAAACCGTTCAAACTTCTGATCCCACAAATCAATAATTTCATTGTCTAACTCTCAACTGCTCTCCATCTCTCTTTCTCACTATCAGAGTGCAGTGCATCGTCACAGACAAAAAGCTCAGCAGCCTCACGAAAGACAGATATCAGCCTATCACATGCCCAATAATCTGGGATCATGCAAGCAGCGAGTGCTGAGATGTGTAATGTATTTGAGAAAGGGACAGACCTTGCTTTCATTTTTGTTAGAGAGGGGTTGTGGTCTCTCCAAACGAGTTCAGCTGTGAAATCTGTTATTATGAATGACCTCACTGGAAGATGGAGTAAAAAGCCAGCGTAGGGAGGGGTGAGATGCAGTATCATTTAGAAATAGGAGTAACAATGCCCCTATTGCTTCACTCTCATTTTTCTTCATTTCAAATCTGTGGTTTCACAAAGTTAAAGCAAATGATTGACACAGACGCCCCATATCCTGGCGGAAATGTAAGCAGGGAGCAGGTTTCCAAGTTTGTCTGACATACACTAGGGACATAACATAAATCTTAGTTCACATCCATTGCATCCTGTTATGCCAATAATTACGGCATGCATTTCAATGTTCTGGTATTCTTGAGAAAGCTATTTCAGGACTACACGCGTCCTCTGCAAAACCATTAAACACTGAGGCGAGAGAAACTGAAAAGTCCTTGAAATTAATCTTTTACACAGTAATCTTAAGATATGTAAACTTGAAGCTGTGTCTTTAAATTTCAAACAGGATCATTGTCAAATGTGATGGATGCTGAAAAGCATTTACAGTTTAAGGTTACCTCCAAAAAGTGCAGTGACAGGGCCAAGAAGCAGCCAGAAGCCCTTTATGTGTGTGCAGAGAGGTTTTCTTGCTCTACAAACATGCAGACGGGTCGTTCGTGTAGGATATTAAATTATACCACTCCATTAAAAAACAGAACCATTTTTCTTTTTTCTTTTTTTTTCACACTGAATACATTAAACCCCTCATGGTGAATTTTCTAGTCAGCTCTTAGGCATCGTGATTAGACATGGCAGGCATCAGTAAAGACAGTATCTTTTCTCAGGCTGCCAAAACAAAGCATAAAAGAGCAAAGGTGCAAAATTCAGTTAACTAATCTAGCTTACCTCCGAAGCCACAGGCATATCTTTGACTAATTACATTAGTTTGTGGGTTAACAAGTTAAAAGCAGATGGGGAAGTCTAAGTACTACCTAGATTCATGCTTTAGTACCAGAAAAATGACACTTCTATATATTAGTATGGCTCATCAAGTAAAGACTTTGACATTTTTCCCATAAACATGCAGCTTTTAGTGTTTTAGGAGGATATCTGTAACTGCCAAGTGAACACTCAAGGTTTCTTACAGTATTCAGGTTTTATCAAACTCACTAGAGCAGACATTCATAAATCAGCAGGAGACAGGGTTTTCAATCAACGTGAAGCTTACATTAGCTTAATTAGCTCAAAAAATGTTACTCAAAGCAGACTTCCTGTAATTTTTAAATCGACTTCAATTAAAAAGGCTCTTGTGTTAGGAAACTCAAAAACAGATGCTACCATCCTGGTGCAAAAGAAATTTCTTTTACTCCAATTTTCCCTTTTATGAGGTATTTTTTTAACTCATGTTTTGAAATTGTGGGTTAATGTCATGCAATAGTGGGGGCTCGGCCACTCTGAGGAACTCATGGGTGCTGCTTTGTCTTATTCTGGCTTCAGCAGTATCTAAGGCCTCGGTCACACTGGTCTAAAGACCTGTTAGTAAGAACCAGCAGTTGCAAAGAAAAAATATGTATTCCCCGTCAAGTTAGCAAGTGGTTGCTGGAAGTTGGAGAGTGTTGTTGGTGGAGATCACTGTCTGCCTCATCACTGTAACCTAAACATGTCAAAAGGGGCAGTTTGCTTCACACTTTTCACTCACTCTCACTACCCCTCAGAGAGTAGTTTGCTAGTGTTTGCAGACAGGTCAGAATCTGTCGATTTCATTGCAGCAACTGCCAGAAACCTCCAGCAACCACTTGCAACTGGTTGTGGAATTTAAACATATATTCCATAGCGACCGGCAGTCGCCATGTGTCACAGACCAGTTTATAGGCCTGATTGAATTGGACTAAAGCAACTGATTTCATAGCAACTGGCAGAGACCTGAAGCAGCCACTCGCAACTGATCAGGGAACATACATTTGTTGTTCATTAACAATGGTTTCCAGGTGGTCACTAACTGGTCTCTAGACCTGTTCAGCTTCCCCAGTGACATTTTGTTTTCAGCCATTTTTCATTAATCAAAGTTTTCACCCAGTTTAGTATATCAATAAATTTACAGATGCAGCTTGCTAACTAAGCAACAACAATAAGACGGCAATACCAAGATGCTCGGTTTGAGGTTTTAAAATAATAGATGAAGTCATGCAACCTTTGCAGGCAATATCATCTAACAAAGTGAGCACAGTGTCTTTTTTTGTTTGGAAAGTGCCATTTGTCATCCATATATGGTACTGTCATGACTCATCATAAAGTAAATATACTCTAATTTTATTTAATGGGTCTCTTGTGATTACTACTATTGCCAGCCTATGTTATTACTGATAACCTAAACAGAAATTTCAATGACTTCAAGGGACTCAAAAACGAACTGATTGAAAATAAAGAAGTTCATAAAACTGACAACTGAGGAACAATTTCTTACACTCTCTAAAGTTATTTCTTCAAATCTGACAAGTCCACGTCAGTACACACGCACAACAGACAATTTCACCACTCTGTATCATAAATACCTCAAAAGAGTGACAGTGTAGTTTCTGTCAGAAAGTGTGGGAAAAGGAATTGGGAAATGATTGTGAGCATTTGTTTCCAGTCGTCTTTTCTTGTTGTCATTGTGTTGGTTATGCTTATTTATATTGCATGTTGACAGCCTAATAAAAAAAATGCAGAACACTTCATCACAAAGCTGTCTAATTTTGCTTAACTGACATCATCCACGGTAATCAAACTGTAATTCACATTTAGCCACATATTCCTCACAGCAACATTTCACACCACAGGTAGCTAACTGTATCTATGACTCAGATTACAAAGCAATCAACTAATCGTCACTTCTTGCTCACATTTTACCTGCAACCCATCCTGAGGATATTTATTTGGCATTTAAATATTCATTGTACTTTATACAGTTGACTCTCTTGACTCTTGGGATGTTTATTTGAAAATGAAAGAAGCACTAGACCGTTTACAAAAGACAGATATAACCTTTTAAAGCAGATTTATTCAAAAAGGGCAATATTACCTCTAATGGCTTAAAATGCAAGGTATAGAAAGTAAAGCCTTATACTATTAGCTAGACACAAAACCATCTCATGCTTTGCCTATATTAAAAAAAAAAGGAGTAATAATTCCATTGTGATATTATCTAATCTAAAAATGAGTGTGAGATATTTAACAGACATTAGCTGATTAGCTGACAGACAATGGATCATTTTTGTCAACTTAAATTTAAAGATCAGGCAGGTAAGGTCAAACACAAGATCTCAAATGCTACTGCTATCCTCACTTTGCTCATATATTTGTATCTCTGGGTTGATCTCCACTAATTCCTCGGGGAAATATCCGTCTTTCTAGCTGCTAGTTAGCTAGCTAGTTAGCTAGTTGCTAACGACTAGCTTTCTTTGTTTGCTGTTTAGTGGTGAGGAGGTATTTTTTGTAATATAATGCTAGGAAAATGCTGCATTTTTATAGCATGCCCCTTAGTAGAAGATTTTTTTTTTTTTTAACAATTTAAAAGGAAATCTATGACATTGGAAAAATAAGCAGGACAGCATCAGCAAATACTCATTTATTTTCCCAACATAAATTACATTTAATTAACTTATTTTTATACCATATTCTTCCTGGCTTTTCCATGTTGTCCTTTCAGTGGCACACCCTATACACTGCCACTTTGCAATAACACAACTTACAGTGGATGGAGGAAAGTGACAAATCACCAGGGTTGCACCGCATTTGAATTCAATGAACTCTGCAGAACGACCCATTCTCTTTACAAATATTTGTAAAGCCAGTCTGGATGGCTAGGTTCTTGCTTTTACACACCTGTAACAATGAAACTGAAAACACATGATTTGAAAGATTAAGAGGTGTGCCCCAGTAGTTTTTTTTCATAGTGTATCTATGAGTGTATTCCTATAAGCAATACTTTCACAGGGTATTTGATATTTGATCCATCCTTAAAGACAGTATATGTTTTAAGTTGAGCGCTGAATAAAGTGGTTTAGCAGATCCCTCCCTGAGCTTGGTTCTGCCGGAGGTTTCTTCCTCTCAAAAGGAGTTTTTCCCTTTCCACTGTTGCCAAATGCTTGCTTGTAGGGGGTCGTCTGATTGTTGGGGTTTTCTCTATAAAAATAAAGTGCTTTGAGTCAACTGTTGTTGTGAATTGGGGCTATATAAATAGAATTGAATAGAATTGAATACAAATTCACGCTAATACACTATTAACTAGATGTAAATGGTAAACATGATATATTTTATTTCATTCATTTCATTTTTTTTCCTTACAGACATTAACATGAAGTTAACACTTCTCTTCTTCTTGTGTTTCTGTCTTTGTCTGTATAGAAACACCATATATAGATTTATATATTTGCCCACTCATGAGACTTCTCTGTAAACTTGATTGCACACAGAGGGAGGTAGAATAGTAGCCAGGAACTTGATTCTTATCACCTCTGCAGGTCACATTCTTGAAAACCAAGAGAGACGGAGCCCAAATTAATTCACAGGGGAAACTGATCGTGCCATTGCCCGAGCAGATGAAAGTGAAAAAAGCTGTCTTGTTGATCTTTGACATATTAACTGCAGCAACACCTAATTTCATGTCTCTTTGTAAATGACAACAAAGCATGGCAGTAATCACAGAGTTCTGTCATGAGAAGAAAAACAGCCCTTGACCAAGAATCTCCAAGAATCCAAATGGTTTTATCAAATCATAACAAAACACGTTTATCCCCTCTGTGTATATTCACTTCCTTTCTAAGGACATGTATGCTCTTGAGATATTTTTAGAAACAAAGGTTTCATCAATGTGACACACAGTTTAAAAGATTTAGTAAATGCTGTCAGTTTAACAGTGTGAAGGTTATTCGAAAAGCGATACATATTTAACTGTAAATCCTGTTTTTTACATCTTTGCTGTGATCTTTCAGGGTGTGTGTGTGTAACTACTGCAGTTTAGCCATTTACAAACTTACTGAAATGTTTCTGTATGAAACCTAGCAACGTGGAATGGTGGTTGGTGGAAGTTATTTTTAGCCAGCCCTGCTGTTACTCTAATTGTAGGAGTCTGTCTTTGAATCGTGCCCGTCCCCTTTAATTACACTGCATTTTCTTAGTTACCACAAATTAAACTTACTTACGCAAGTACGTAAGACAAATGAAGCAAGTATCTTTTAACTGTACAAATAATTATCGACCCTCTTTTTAAATTCTCAAAAAAAATGTGATTTTTGTTGGGAAACAGTACATTTTTTCGATAAATTGCTCTGAGATAAGAACTGCATGCAAAAGAGACACCGACACCAGAAACTGACACCAAACGAACAGCAGGACAGTATCAACAACAGTGTATAGTTGCATTTGTATGGGTTTCACAGACAGACTCGTAAACTTACTGTAACATGACAGACAATACATTCACAGGAAATCCACTTTATCATTCAAGATGCTGATACAGAGGTAGCGCTTGATCTTAAAAGGTATTAAAGGCCTACTCACAACGCTGTCAGGCAGAATTTATTGGCACATAAATGTAGAATTTGCAAAGTCCTGCTTTATATATTGCAAGTGGCTCCATAGTGTAGTGGTTTACACATTTTCCTAATAGGCAGAAGATCGCTGCTTTTATACTATCTATACTCGAGGAGAAACAATCCTTTTGGAGTTTTGTCAGGAAGGGCATCTGGTGTAAAATCTGTAAACATCAAACGTGCAGAGCCACCTCTTGTGAATAAAGAAGCTTTTTTTATTTTCAAATAAATTGCTCCTAGCATCCAAAGAATTGCCTTTTGTTTAATTACAGTGACACTTATTTGGTTTTTTATTATTTTAGGTAATGTGAGACACAGTAAATTGAAATCCACAGTGGTTTATGAGCCTCTACATGAAAATATCTCACATTCCCTCAGTTCATGAACGTTCCTCAGTTCGAAGCACCTCTACAAGGTTGTAGTCTTCTAATAGTCAGCATGGTTGGCTCATAACTATAATCTAAGATCATAGAAAAGAACCAGGAGAAGTTTAACAATCTCTGCAGGAAAATTATTTTGTTACATTAATTCAATTTTAAATTTATAAAGTAAGAAGTACATAAGATTTTTTTTAATGAGTCTTAGGTCCAGCTTTCTGACTATGT